>NC_056742.1:475305719-475405719 GCF_019279795.1 Protopterus annectens
AAACAGATTATGTGCAACTCAAGTTTTTTTGACAATGTAACAGGTCCTCAGTTGCATACAAAATACATAAAGGACCCTACAATTGCATGAGGAAGTTTAATGGCACCATATTACCTTGGGATTAATCAAGTTAGAAAGTAAATTACTTAGGAAATCATGCACTTTTTAAAGAATGAAAAAATAATAGAAAAATTGAAAATTATTATGAAACATTTCAAAATGAGTTAAGATTATTGAGGTCACTTCAAGAAATGTTTGTTTTATTGATCTGATGGGCATATTATAATGGCTTTGGTGAATACTGTAAGCTGTCATTTGTAAGCATGAAAACTCTAAAGCAACAGTGGAAATTATTAGTGATCAGTGAGAGCTCATTTACTTTGGCATATTTTAGTGAGTGTGTAAATATGGTAGAAATGCAATGATTTAAATTTGAATTACTAAAGAGGCAAGGATGTTTTATTGGTTCAACGTGTGCCTTTATATGGAGTTTCCTGAGTATCACTGATAAATGAGAATTGACAATATTATGACAACAAGAATGTGGCATGGGCTAATGAAAGGACAGATCTACTAACAAAGTCTTTTCTTTGCTATTGTAAATTCATTCATGATAGTGCAAACATTACTTCAACACAATTTTAATTGTCTGGACTCTGCATGCATCTGGAGTTGGGAAGCTTTTATTGTTGTGTTGTTTGACTGATAATTTTGTGTATGACTGGCATTTTATGTATAATAATACAGAACAAGAAATTAAGGCAGAGAAAGGACAACTTAGATCATGTTTACAGGATCTGAAATGGAAACAGCTAAATTAACAGCAAGTTTGTAGATTGCAAAGTAGATAAAATAGGTACAAATCCACTTTCTATAATGAATCTGCACAGTGTGGAAATTTGACTATGAATCGCAAGTAGGTAAGAGAATGCGTCATTAGCATACACTGGGTTACATCATTTCTCCTTTAAAACTCATTATGAGTTAATTTGCTTTGTGCTTATTAGCAGCCATCACTCATTATAAGTGTCCTCTATGTATCTTGGGTTAGCTGTGCTCAATTTTGGATGGCTCAGATGACCTTAATGCATTCATAAAATAACTGTTAAAACCACCCAATAGTTGTGAAGTTTAACACTGAGTAGATGAACTTGACTAGTGAGATCCAGGTCAGCTTTACACCTAACAAGAATTAAGGAAGCCTCTTTAGTGAAAGCACTTATATAACAAAAGTAAGCTATATGACTCTTAAATGGGTCCATTAAAGGAATCTTTCTTTGAAAATGCAAGGCAACATTTTGAGAAGCATAAATCTTATTAGCTTGCATTTAATTTTGTAAAGTTGGCCTCGTAATGTTTGCAGTTACTAGTAGTTTAAACTAAAATGTTATTTTAGCCAGTGGTTTCATAAATGTAGTGACAATTATTTTCTTAATCTGGTCAAATCAACTCATTTTAAAATCTGTTATATTTTAAAATCTGAAATTAAATTCTTCAGTCATACCATGAATTTGGAATGCATGTCTACTATTTATTGCTCATTAAGTGAAGTAAAGAAAATTATAACAATGTTTACTATTTCTCATTTTTTTAAATATAACTTTTATTACTCCTTTGTTCTATTTTTAGTTTCTATGCCTGTCTCTGAAAATCTCTATTTTCCACTCAATTCCATTTGAGCTTTTTCAAGGAAATTCAATTTAAATCTTTAAGAAACAATCTAATGTACCCAAACTGTATCGAAACCCAGGTGAACTGATAAAACTACTACTTTATCAAAAATATATAAGAATTATATAACGTTCCATTTTATAAATAACTGTATAATTGTTTTTGAACTTGCTAAAGCTGTGCAATTACTTTCATTTAATATAATATCACATTTGAAGAAGATAGCTTAAGAACTTAAGTTTATTGCCTCTTAGCCCAAGTTGCTACAAAATAGTAAATTTCATATCCTTACAAAACATTTCATAGTGCAATGTTTCAATGTGAAAGTGACTCTGGCAGACAGATAGATGTCATAAGATGGACTTTATATTGTCACAGTATTGGATGTTGTTCTGGAAATCATAACGGAATGACAGGTTACTCCATTGTTCTTCCTTCTGGCATCATCACCAAAAAGTTGCACTAATTAGTAATTATTAATGTGCAAATAAATCATTGAAAATTTAACTTAATTCCATGACAGAATTAATGAAGTATAGCTGGTCATTTTTGAAAGCGATCTTGTGAATTTAGTAGTTGTGTGATCGGCTTTGAAAGCGGTGTTATAGCCCTGGCACTTTTGTTAAGCAATACATTAGTTGACATGCAGAAATTAGTACCATAAAATGATAATGCAAAGAAATGATTCCAAAGGCATGACTTGTGTTAGAAAAGCATGAAAATACTTTGGTATAGAACTAGTAGATTAATGATATGTTTTCTTTTTATTTTGCAAGGTATCTATTCAGATTATTCCAACTATGGCACACTTTCTTCACAAATACAAACCAGTCAGTTGATTGGTTTTAGGTATTAATGGACTTGGTATATATCATTGTTTATGGTTGTTTTACTCTAGTGTTGTGGCTCTTTGATAGTGTACATGAAGGAGAAAAAGTCAGAATGTGAAATTTTATCTGCTAATTGGTTACATTGCTAGCTACATATAAATATTAAATCACTTGAATCATAGGTTTTACATACAATAAATTACCTAACTCAGAGAAAGAACATTTGAAGTAGTATAAACCTCTTGCTGATATTAATGATGTAGCTGGTGTACACACACACACACACACACACACACACACACACACACACACACACACACACACACACACACACACACACACATATTTGTCTGTGTGTCTGTATGTGTGTGTATGCATGGCTACAGAGATTGAATAAAGCAGCAAATGAAACAATGAACAGCTAGGAAGAAAAATCATCATGCTTTGTTTATAATGCACAAACTCACCTGCTCCTTTGTATACCAGCCTAAACACCCTGTTGGAAAGTAACAATTCTTGGTGATACAAAATGTGGGACTGCTCTTTATATAGACAAACTTTCCTATCATTCTTTGTTAAGTAAACCAGTTAATTGTAGTGTGAATAATGAGGGTGGGGAACATAATTGCTAAATGCATTGTCGTGGATGTTAAGATCAAAGATACATGTCCCCTTAGTGCTTTTGTGATAGTCCCCAACCATAGAACAAATAAATCTAATTAGAAGTGAATCTCCTGAGGCTTAGGGCCGACTCAAGAATAGTATATCAAGAAAGGCCCTGAGTATTTTAATGACAGAATACACTGCATAAGTCAGCGTCTTTTAATTCAAGTAAAACTTAAACCAACAGACACATCTTAATGTTCATTTAAACAAATTAATGAAAATGGTTAATCTAGAACAGAGCCCAGTAATTATGACAAAAAAGGCATCTCTCAGTGAGCAACTGCAAATGTGCCTATAATAAAGGCAATAACTTTTGTGCATTTGTAACACTACATTCTTTTGCTGCAGTTTTAAAAAAATCTTCATGTTTACAGAATTTATATAATTCAAAAAGATGTTTTTTCAGTAGAATGGCAAATGTGCAGAATCAGTATGCTAAGGTTTGTGAGAACATCAAATGATTCTTCATGTTGGAAAAAAAAACAGAAGCCATAATACAAACTGTGCGATATGGTTTCATACTGATAATATTTTTTGCAGATTTCACTTCCAGTTAAGTTTTTTTTCTAATACTTACTGACTACAAAGATTTCTCACTTTCTTTTACAGTAACTTCTAACATTGCTGTCTAGCTGTCCTTGTTAATGTATATTAATATTAGTATTATCAGCATACCTCACAAACGTCCAGATTTTCATAGAATGTCTAGATTTTTGCTTCATATATTTGGTCTGTTTGCCATAACATTTTTGGTTTTCTGGCACACTATTGAGGATTGAAGTCAGAAAATAATGGCAGACATTTGAGTTTCAGACTTCATACACTTAAGAAAATGTTATGCTAATGCGAAACCTGTTATCCTATCAACTTTTTAAGTTTATAACTCCCCAATTATTTATGGTTTTGTCCATACTGTTTTGTGCTAAGAGGCTGAGAGGTATGCTCACCAGACTTGTATATACAGCTATGCAGCACATCATAAATGTCATTAGCCTGGGAAATGAAAATTTCTTAGCCCTTGGACACTCATCAATTTGATTTTGTCAAAGGAAGGTACTGCCTCTTTAAACTTATTAATTTCTTAGAAAAATTAACTGCAGCAGTAGATAGTAATTATGCAGTATATACAGCATATCTTCACCTGGCTAAGGACTTTGACACTTTTTCCCTTGTAGGTATTTTGACATACTTGTTAATCATTGAATTTTTAGCTAAATGGTATTCTGCCAGAACCTATGTGGTTAGAGTCACATGCAACACTTTCTTTAAGCAGAAAAGTTACAAATGATGTGCCAAAGGACTCATTGTTAGGCTCTCTCTTTCCTGTCATCTATTTCTCAGACATCCAGGTCAACACTCCTGGTCTATGATTATCTGCATCTACAGATGGCTGTATATTGGTTGTTGTTTGATCTTTCATTGACTCACAAATGCACCAACATGAGTCAAACTATATTAATAACTGCTACAAGGAGAATGGTCTCAAATTAAACATGAAGAAATGCAGTATAACTCATTTTTTGTAAACAAAACATTTCCATATACCATATAGGTGAAATACCTATCCAAACAGACACTGTAACTAAGAATCTAGACACTCTTATTTGATCATCATGTATCCAAAATATTTCAGAAGGCTTTCTGTCTAGCTCATCCAATTTTCAAAGGCATTTTCACTAGTACCCAAGAAGTCTTAATTCCTCTTTACTCATATTTCATTGTGCCCATTAATGAATATAACACACATTTTGGCATTTAAATGTCTAAACCTATCACTCAACTTGAGAGACCTCAGACATTTATAAATAAAAAGATCAGTGGCCACAAAAGTCTTAGTTATCATGACAGACTAGCAGGCCTCTCCCTGTGTTTAGTCTCTTACGGGCTTCTCTGTGTAGATCTATGTCTAGCCTTCCTGTGTTTTTAAAGAGAGTTTTTATGTAATCAAAAAAAACTTTAACTTGCAATGCAATATTAAACTAATCAAATGTACATTTAATTAGTCACATGATTAATCATTTATATATAAAGAACTGGTGATTTTTGGATGTTTATTCTAATGAAGTAGCATGTGTTTTAAGGACAAAAATGTTTAATGTTTGTATGTGTATTTTAAGTAATTTCTATTGAAAGTGCTGTTCTCTATTGGAACCTTGTAGTCTGTGTCCCTGCTCCACTACATTCAGCTTGCTTGGGGTATTATTCTTTTATTCTGAATGTTTCCTGGACTTTACAAGGTTTAAGATCTATGTCTAGCCTTCTGAGCCATGAAAGCTCCAACCCTCTTTGACCTCATATTCCTTTTTAGAAAAGTAGTACTTTAAATATCAGGCTAAAGGAACTAACCCTTCATCAACATTTAAATAAGGCATGTTGGCATGATAGATTAATTTCCCAGTGTCTCTCTCACTCTGGAACAAATTTACACTACGTGTTAAACAGAATAGCATCTTTGCCACATACAAGATTAGCCTAGATAATTGGCTGTATATCCTGTTTCTCCCTGGTCTGTATTGTTTGCCCCCCTGCTTGAGGCTGGAGGGAACTGCTGAATGGGGTTTTGCTAGGCTTGTAATTGTCTGCATAGTAATTGCTAATACTTAACTATGAACCTATGAGCCTATATTAGGGTAACCAAATAATTCAACTAATTAGGAAGTGCAACACATGCTGCAACAGGGAACAAAAAAAAAATTATAGAGGGATGTGAAAACCTAGGCCTGAGGAGGTTAGTATAAAGGTTGCTATTATGATTTGGGTAAACAAGGAGGATGGAATACCACAATGTACATTATAGGTCTTCAACAGTCATTAGTGACAGAATGGCTAGTGTCATGACGTGGAAAAACATGCTGCTTTACAAGGACAAAAATGTCCAGACTGAAAAATATAATAAGTCACCTGAATTTAAATCGAATGTCTCTAATTCTCACATTTCATAGTAATGGTTTTGTTTGATTTAAGTTGTTAGTGAATGTTCTGCAGTAGATTGTATGAGAAAATAAATGGACAGAATTTCATATGTATGCAGTCAAGGAAATCATGGGATTTTTGTCAAGTCATTGAATGCAGCTTTGTCAAACATAAAAAAATATAAAATGTTCTCTGAATCTGTTTTCACTGAGCTGCCAGACAACCCTTCTTTTTGGAGGGTGGCAAGTTCCTGAACCTCCAGTCTGGGAGGACAGACCCCACACTCCCACACTTGTACACACACACACACACTCACACACACACACACACACACACACACACACACACACACACACACGTGCACACATATATATTGCAACTTAAGTGACACAATGTGGGGAAAGAGGCAAGCATACTAAAATCCTTTTATGTTCAGTGAATCTATATTCAGTGAATCAACAGGAACCCAACAGGATCTATATGCATGCCATAATCATCCAAATACTACAAAGAATAGCAAGTTCCAAACATTTCTGAAATTCATGGACCATATTTTACTGATCAAAAGAGCATGTGTCTAGGATATCGGTGATGGTGGATGTTGAACATTGGAAATTAGTAAGGCTCTGGTAACTGTAGTGGACAGCACAGTGGTGCAGTGGTAGCATTGTCACCTTACAGCAAGAGGTTCTCCGGTTTGATTCTTGGCTGGGGTGCCTTCTGTGTGGAGTCCGCATGTCCTCTCTGCATGCATGTGGGTTTTCTCCAGTTTCCTCCCACATTATAAAAACATGTATCTAGAGCATTTCTCCCAGGCCTTTGCTGAAAATTGGCTTTGTTTCAAGTCAGACTTTCCCGGTAAACAAATAAAATAATTTTTAGCGGTCTTTTAAACATGATATCATCTGAAAGCAAGGAAACCAAAGAACAAGGCAGAAGCCCTCACAGTCCTAAACGCAATTTATTAAAACAGAAAATCACAGCGTTTTCGCCACACACATATGGTGGCTTCTTCAGAGGATACAAAGGCAACCAAACACAAGCAGTTAAATACTGAAAGTTAATTGAAGTCAACTGCTATCAATTAACCACAAATTATGCAACAAGATGCCTGCATTAAACTGAAGGAGTAAAATGCAAAAAGCCTCAGGCATAGTTTAAGTACATGCTAAACTGTTGATGTAGTTAAAAGACTGTGACAATACAAAAGACACAATATTTTGACACAGTCAAACCCAAATAAAATTCAGTATATTTCCTAAGAAATAAAAATACACAAAAAAAAGTGTCACAAAATTATATGTACATTTAAAAAGCAAAATGCTAAATAGTCATTCCCAAGTATACATTATTTTAAAAAGGGGAACGACATGATAAAACAAATGAGTAACTTTTTACTAAAAGTTAATATAAATTCCAAAGATGTAGACAACCCACATCTAAAATGTGACCTTAAAATTAAGTAAAAGTACTAAGTGTAAATATAACAACCTAAGCCAAACCTTGCTAGGTCAAATACCAACAAAAAGGTAGGAAACAGTGCCACCAAGTGGCTTGACACTGTACCCACACATAGTGGGCTAATGCAAAAGGACTAAATCAAAAGTGTCAAGGCAAATGTGATTCTTAAAGTAAAAAGGGAACAACTATCTCATATACGATTTTAATTTGAGATAAGGTGCAATATTACAGCTTTCATTCAACCCGGGAGGGTAGAAAGCGTTAAGCTTAAGTTGCCAAAGCAATTCATTTGTCTCAAGTATAAGAGCACTAGGTCCACCACGAGGATGAACAGGGAGGTGGTCAATCCCCATGAAAGAGAAAGCATGCCCAGGAAAAGAACAGATATGCTTGGCAAGGGCATTATCAAGTCTCTTATTCCTGATGGCATATAAGTGCTGATACAATCTGTCTTTAAGCCTTCTGTCCGTCTTTCCGACGTAGAATGCTGGACAGCATGTGCAAAAAGCAATATAAACTACTGTTTTCGTATCACAGGAAATACGATGATGTATAAAATATTTCCTTCCTTCAATGCAAAACTACTACCTGTTTTAATATGTGAGCAAAAATTACAGAAGCCGCAGGCAAAGAACCATTAATTCTAGCACTACAAGTGCCATAAGGAGTCTGTAACAATTCTTTGATGTTTCTACCTCTTCTAAACACTACAACAGGTCTATCACCTAACTTCTCACCTACAGGTGCATTACTGGTGATAAAAACAGTTTTAAACAAAATGTTCTGTATTGCATACGAGTTCACCCCAAATGTGGAAATGAAACTACAAGTAGAGGCCCTATGAGAGGCAGGTTCAATAGGAGACGTGGCATCGGAAAAGTTGCCAGAAGCACTAGATCTACGGACCGCCACAGTGCAAGGCGACTCTTCTTGAAGCAAGAGAGGTCTGTAAAACCCACTATTTCTTTTATTCAAGACCTCTTCTATTAGTTCAGACACAAGAGTAGCTGGATAGCCACGGTTGACAAAGAGGTTTGTCAAAAATTGACATTCAACGTTAAAGTCTGACAATTGACTACAAATTCTCACGGCCCTCACAAGCTGCCCTTTGACTATTGCTTTTCTAAGTTTAAAGGGGTGAGAACTGGTATAATGAAGGAAGGAATTCACGTATGTATCTTTCCTATAAATTGTGGAAACTAACCTTCCTGTAATACCGTCCCTAGTCAGTTTTACATCAAGGTAATTCATACTAACACCATCAAACTGGAAAGTGAATTTAAGAAACGGTGTTGTATTATTGATGTAATCGACAAAACTCTGTGCTGTTAAATGATCACCCCTAAAAAGAATGAAAATGTCATCAAGGTAACGAGTATAGTAGAAAAGTTTACCATTCCACTCTGAGTTGTTTAAAACAAAATTTCTTTCCCAATAGGAATAAAAGGTTGGCTACGGCTGCCCCACATGGGGAGCCCATGGCAACCCTCTTTGAATGTAAATGTCTTTTTCAAACAGGAAATAATTTGATGACAAAATGATGTTAAGCAACTCAGTAACATTATTAATGACATTAATAGGAGCCTGAAGCTCACGCAAAAGCAAGTCAATCCACTCAATGGCCTCCTGGTGTGGTATGGATGTATAAAGATCGACCACGTCTATGGTCAAAAGGTTAACATCCATATCCAACTCAAGCCCATTTAGGTCAGAAAGAAAAGACCATGAGTCTTTACAAATAGTAGGTACACTGTCAACATACTGGTTCAGTAAAGTATCCACGAATTTTGAACAAGGGTAGGTGAGGGAAAGCCTACCATCTACCAGTGCCCTCATAGGTGGATCCCCAAGGTTTTTGTGAATCTTGGGGATTCCAAACATGACAGGGGTCTTGGCGTGGAAAATGTCTATATATTTATATGTCTCCTCATCTATTCTGCCGTTGATGAAAAAATCCCTCAGATAACCCCTAATCCTACTGGCACTGATATTCATCTCGTTGACAGATGAGATTTCATATGAGTCAGAATCAAGGACCCTGTGCATTCTTTCTACATAGTCAGCCTGCTCAAAGATGGCCAAACCGCCACCTTTATCAGGCTTGATGATCCTGACCCCGACATTGCGGAGGTCACGTAATGCTTCAAGTTGGTCCTTGGAAATATTGAAGCGGCTAGTACCAACACAAGGCCGCTTCAATAAAACCTGATGTCCAACTCACAGGCACTCTCAAACATTTTAGGACCACATGGAGGGCGGGTTGAAAGTACTAGGCAGTTTCAGCTTGAGACCATGGAGTCTGTGGAAAAGTTAAACAGAAGTTTCAAATTTAGTTTACGTACATAACATTTTAAATCCAATAACACCCTGGCCAAGTTGCATTTGATAGAAGGTACAAAAGTATTACCCAAGGCTAACAGTTCAACAATTTCTGGTTCAAGGGTAAGGTGTGAAAAATTATAAATTGTAAAATCACCTTTCATATTCTTAACAACCTTAACAGGAGTGTTCAGAATGTAAAGGGGGTTTGTGATTAGTTGTTCCAATTCGCATTCCCCCTGCGGCGACCCCTGTTGTTCCTGTTCCCTAAAAAATTATTGCTGGTATTTTGGGGTCCTTCATACCCAGCAGCAGGTATCGTTTCATTCGACCCCCTACTGGTATCCTGTCTATTTTTATTACGGTTACTCCTACGTAAAGGTTGGTCATTTTGTGTTGGTACATCTTGACTGTCCACAAACCCATTACCAGTTGCTCTAACAGTCTCAGGTAACTCAGATGGATTAACCCCAAAACTACCCTCAATTTGTACACGTAAATTAGGGAAGGCCATATCTTTAGAATAGGATGACCTATCCCTGTGTAATTTTTTGGCTTTATTTGTTTTCAATTTGACCATGTAGGTGTCAATGCTGGAAAAAATCCGTGAATGATCATATTTTAATTGTGAAAAAGCGTTATTCAACCTGATTTCCTCATCAAGCAAACAAACCTCTTTAGTCAAATCAGATATACAAATAGAATAGGGTTTAACTAACAACTCAAGAAGATGTAAACCCTGCGACTGGAAAAGTGTCTTTAAGTCAATTAGGAAAGCATCGCTATTAATCAAGCCAGATGGTGCAAAATTGAAAATTTTTTAACGTTGAATGTCAATTTTTGACAAACCTCTTTGTCAACCGTGGCTATCCAGCTACTCTTGTGTCTGAACTAATAGAAGAAGTCTTGAATAAAAGAAATAGTGGGTTTTACAGACCTCTCTTGCTTCAAGAAGAGTCGCCTTGCACTGTGGCGGTCCGTAGATCTAGTGCTTCTGGCAACTTTTCCGATGCCACGTCTCCTATTGAACCTGCCTCTCATAGGGCCTCTACTTGTAGTTTCATTTCCACATTTGGGGTGAACTCGTATGCAATACAGAACATTTTGTTTAAAAACTGTTTTTTTATCACCAGTAATGCACCTGTAGGTGAGAAGTTAGGTGATAGACCTGTTGTAGTGTTTAGAAGAGGTAGAAACATCAAAGAATTGTTACAGACTCCTTATGGCACTTGTAGTGCTAGAATTAATGGTTCTTTTGCCTGCGGCTTCTGTAATTTCTGCTCACATATTAAAACAGGTAGTAGTTTTTGCATTGAAGGAAGGAAATATTTTATACATCATCGTATTTCCTGTGATACGAAAACAGTAGTTTATATTGCTTTTTGCACATGCTGTCCAGCATTCTACGTCGGAAAGACGGACAGAAGGCTTAAAGACAGATTGTATCAGCACTTATATGCCATCAGGAATAAGAGACTTGATAATGCCCTTGCCAAGCATATCTGTTCTTTTCCTGGGCATGCTTTCTCTTTCATGGGGATTGACCACCTCCCTGTTCATCCTCGTGGTGGACCTAGTGCTCTTATACTTGAGACAAATGAATTGCTTTGGCAACTTAAGCTTAACGCTTTCTACCCTCCGGGGTTGAATGAAAGCTGTAATATTGCACCTTATCTCAAATTAAAATCGTATATGAGATAGTTGTTCCCTTTTTACTTTAAGAATCACATTTGCCTTGACACTTTTGATTTAGTCCTTTTTGCATTAGCCCACTATGTGTGGGTACAGTGTCAAGCCACTTGGTGGCACTGTTTCCTACCTTTTTGTTGGTATTTGACCTAGCAAGGTTTGGCTTAGGTTGTTATATTTACACTTAGTACTTTTACTTAATTTTAAGGTCACATTTTAGATGTGGGTTGTCTACATCTTTGGAATTTATATTAACTTTTAGTAAAAAGTTACTCATTTGTTTTATCATGTCGTTCCCCTTTTTAAAATAATGTATACTTGGGAATGACTATTTAGCATTTTGCTTTTTAAATGTACATATAATTTTGTGACACTTTTTTCTTGTGTATTTTTATTTCTTAGGAAATATACTGAATTTTATTTGGGTTTGACTGTGTCAAAATATTGTGTCTTTTTGTATTGTCACAGTCTTTTAACTACATCAACAGTTTAGCATGTACTTAAACTATGCCTGAGGCTTTTTGCATTTTACTCCTTCAGTTTAATGCAGGCATCTTGTTGCATAATTTGTGGTTAATTGATAGCAGTTGACTTCAATTAACTTTCAGTATTTAACTGCTTGTGTTTGGTTGCCTTTGTATCCTCTGAAGAAGCCACCATATGTTTGTGGCGAAAACGCTGTGATTTTCTGTTTTAATAAATTGCGTTTAGGACTGTGAGGGCTTCTGCCTTGTTCTTTGGTTTCCTTGCTTTCAGACGTTTGTGGATTTTTTCAAACATGATATCATGAAATCTTTTCATCCCAGGCATGCCTTTGAATGTTTAAAACATGGCACAATGGCACAATATGATAATAATCTTTAATTTTATTTTATTCTAAAACCTTATAACATGATTTTCTTTAACATTCTAAGGAAGAGATGGCAAGTGTTCCTAAAATGGATTCATTACAAAATTCTTTCTGATTAATAAATACAATTCATACTTGTGCATGTTAAAATGCAATTTAGATCTATGGCTGTACTACTAATGAGCAGAGGCAGTAATAATTGTTTTATCCCATGCATGCGTCCACTCAAATTATCTATGGTATGATCCCAGATATTCTCATTAGGGGTAAGATATAATTATCGACCATAAGATGTGTAAGGCCAGTCTTTAACCAAGTGGGATAGGTCATTTCAAGCACAAAAAGAGAAGCTGGCTAGGCTTAAAATGGCCCACAAGGCAGCCTAGTACTTATCTATGAACCTATAATGACATTTCAGCAGTGATGCTACCCATTTCTCCTAATCCAGAATCAGACACTTTGACTAAAAGTCCTAGAGGGGTATACAAGTATAACTACCACTGGTAGAAAAATGTTGTCTAATGCTACATTTTAGCCTGTAATCACCAGCTGCTCTTGATCACAGCTTTACCAGTAGTTTAAAGTAATAGATTGAGAATGTGAAAATTTACATGGGGCAGAAACTAAATAGTGTATGGTCATCATCAGGTGAAACTGTACTATGAAGCTTTTTCTACTCATTGTGGCCATCCATGAAGCTTATGTCTCTTTGTACAGGACAACTTCAAAGTTCACTGCATATGTTCATGCATAAAACTTTTTCATATTCCATCTAATATCTCACAAACTATAAAACTCAAGTTCTTTATTATCTCTTAATGAGGTAATCTGAAGTAGTGAGGCTACCAGATTTACAAATTCAAGAGGTGATAATCTAATGCCAGGCAATGATTAATGAAATGCTTTAAACACATTATTCAAACATAAGGTGAGACCCTGGAGAATGGCACACTGTGGGTGGAGGTGCATGAAGGCAACAATAGACTGAAACAAAATGTTATAAGAAATGGTCAACAGGAACAAGCAACTGGTGCAAGAATATATTTGTATTGTGGTGGGATGTAATAAAGGCAGTGACATAGGAAGAGCTATTGGCAGAAGAGGGAAAAACAGAAAAGCAAAGGAAAGCATGTATAAGCATGAAGGCATGGGCAAGAGGGGGATGTAATGTAATAGAAGTAAAGCAAAAGAAAATAAGGACACCTAGATAACTAGCAATTAGCATTAAAAAAGAGACATCATAACAATAACAAAAGCAAAGTTAATAAGGCGGGAATATCTGACACCGTGAATAAGCGAAAAGCTTCAAATTTGTGGCTTAGAAATTCAAGGAGAGAAGGCAAAGGCACTCCATAAAAGAAACTCAGATGTAAAAAAATGAACATCAACATATATGGATTCAAAAATTATGGAAGAGCATAAAATGTTCACTGTGCTATACAAAGTTTTGTCTTTTCTGTATTAAGACATGCAAATCTGTATTTATGTACTACTTATATAGGAATTTTTTTTTGTATTATGTGGAGCTTTTCTCCATGGGCCTCCACTGAAAATGGACTATTTGTCCAGTCGACTCTCCCAGTAAGCAAATGTAAAATAAATACAATAAAGTTTTAAATCCCAAGAGACTTAGAGAGTATAGCTAAATGGGTAAACATTCATACAGTACTGCAAACAGCTGACAGGGCCTTGTTAGAAGGCAACATATTGGAAGAAGAGATAGTCAAAACAACAGAAAAGCTAAAACCCTGAAAAGCTGCTTTTCTTGTTGGCTAGGAAGCTGAGTTGTGCAAATGGGGAGGATTATAGTTAAACATTTAATGTATTTTTATGGAAGTATTCTTCAGGATAGTATCACACCTCTCTCTGGGAATAAAGTAAGAAAACTAGTTCAACCCAAGACCTGTAGCTTAACCCAAGGGTAAGGAATTCCCAACAAACATGGACAACTTTCGCACCATTTATCTGATAAACATAGCTGCAAGATCTTGGCAAAAATATCAATAGTTATGATAAAGTATTACCAGAATTATAAATGCAAGGCTGCAGGGCTCATGAAATTATGAAAAATGTTAGATATTTGCTAAGCCTTAGTAGTTTAAAATGGGTGTCTGCACCAACAGAAATGCAGAGGCTAGATTAGTTTTCTTTATTTTTTAAAAGACTTTAGACTCTGTACACTGGACATTTATGAAAGAAGCACTACAATTCTGAGAGATTTATGTAACAATTTCTAACCTAGATAGAGATGTTAAAAAATGATAATTCTGATAAATTATTTTACATATTTATAGAGCCTGCAAGCATAGTTAGTCCATGGAACATAATCACCTTGGTAATGAGTGAGGAAATGTCTAAAGATGGGAGCATTAAACGGGTACTGTCTAGAGGTGTCCTTTATCCCCAGGTCTGTTTATAATAATAATAATGGTGTCACTTGTCTATAAAGTGAGGAACTTACTGGAATAAAATCTGGAAGGCAAGGAAGGAAGAAAATAAATATCCTTATATTTGATGATGTTTGTTGATGGGGAAACCCTTGAATCAAATCCTGGGATTAGTACTGCACATGTTTAAGGAATTAGTATCCATATCAGGACCTTGTTGAAATTAGAACAAACCAGTCTTGATGCTCTTAAGGGACATCTATTGCTGCCCCATCTGAAAGGTTTTGCAAAACTGAATATTAAATCAGTGATGGTTATGGTTATAAGTTAATTGTTTACAACCTCTCAAGTGTTCCGTTAAAACTGGTTCCACCAACAGCTCCTCCTCACCTGGCTTCTCCTCAAGTTTTCCATTACAACTGGTTCAACCAACAGTTCCTCCTCAGGTGTTCCATTACAACTGGTTCCACCAACAGCTCCTCCTCACCTGGCTCCTCCTCAAGTGTTCCATTACAACTGGTTCCACCAACAGCTCCTCCTCACCTGGCTCCACCTCAAGTGTTCCATTACAAATTGTTCCACCAACAGCTCCTCCTCACCTGGTTCTTCCTCAAGTGTTCCATTACAACTGGTTCCACCAACAACTCCTCCTCACCTGGCTCCTCCTCAAGTGTTCCATTACAATTGGTTCCACCAACAGCTCCTCCTCACCTGGCTCCTCCTCAAGTGTTCCATTACAACTGGTTTCAACAACAACTCCTCCTCACCTGGCTCCTCCTTAAGTGTTCCATTACAACTGGTTCCACCAACAGCTCTTCCTCACCTGGCTCCACCTCAAGTGTTCCATTACAACTGGTTCCACCAACTCCTCCTCCTCACCTGGCTCCTCCTCAAGTGTTCCATTACAAATGGTTCCACCAACAGCTCCTCCTCACCTGGCTCCTTCTCAAGTGTTCCATTACAACTGGTTCCACCAACAGCTCCTCCTCACCTGGCTCCTCCTCAAGTGTTCCATTACAACTGGTTCCACCAACAACTTCTCCTCACCTGGCTCCTCCATAATTGCTGACTCCATTTGGTCATGTAGCCCAGTATTAAGCCCATGTTGTAGCTGCTCCATACATATACTGAACATTTAGCATTCTATTCAGTACAACTCCTTGACTTGAATTAGCCAGTTTAGATTTCCTAAGAACTGGAAACAGTTTCCATAGCTAACATGGTATGTTGAATGGTGATAGTTCTACACTGGAGTATGATGAAGTTGTACCATATCCAACACTATGTCTATGCAAGATGATGAAGGAAGTCAAAACATGTACTACTACTTGTCCATTAATAATAACAATAATTTGTTTAAAATTAATAAACCATTCTTAGTTTGTCAACCAACTGTTTTCTGTTAAGGGATATAAAAATAATCCCCATTAAATTGATCACTCTGTGGTATCCACCTTCTGTGGGTGCCAGGTAGTAAATCAGTGGGAAGATTTCTGAAATTGGGGTTTTCATTGAGTTGGAATTGTTTTCCCATGTTTGAATAAAAAGCTTAGAAATTATGAACAACCATTCTAATCCAATCCCATAGTAATGGTAAGATATGATATAAGGTTGCTGTGATTCTGAAAAGCCAAAAGCGAGGGTATGCCTCGTCAAGTAGTAATGACCTTGTTGTCCAAATGCAGGCTTCAATTATAACATCCCATAGTATAAACTTCTTGGACCATAACCAAATAATATGTCTGTAGTCTGCTTTTGGGGAGTTATAATGCAAGAAGGTGTCTGTCAAGGAAATATTCCATTTATATAGCCTCTTTGGAGGGTTATGCCACTGATTCAGTAATTTAAAAATGTAAATTTGTGTATGTTTGTAATGTTACTGACAAATTTTCCTTGTAAAAGCCTCGGTTCTAACTGTGTCCTAGGGAAATCACTGCAAATATGTACCCTGTTATTCCTGACTGACTAGTTTGAGGGGTGTCTCTCTATCTTCTTGGTAGACTAGCTTTATCTGCAAGCCCCCCTTGTAATTATAAAAGTTTTTTTCTTCTTTATTAGCTGTAAGTACTTAGCATGAATTATTTATCTACCCACACCTCACTATAGATAATCTTGGGGGCTGAAGATCTTGCCACCATGTTAACGTCTTGTTGAGAAATTTTCTTGCAGCTCATTAAACTCTGTTATTTTATTTCATTCTACATCCCAGATGTCCATAAGGGTGAAAATGCCCATTTTAATCTAACTTGACCATTCAGAGAGCTTGCTGTTTTTGTTAATAAACTTGGAGTTCCACAAAATTTTCATATGTTCTTTATTACCTAAATTACTCCATCAAAAGTCTTTGTTCACTGTCCATTTCTCAGAACCTCCAGATTCCCAGATCATCCCTGGGATTCAATAAATTCCCTACATGGAGTTTACATGTTTGATCTATGAGGAGCAGCTCCTAATGAATATTCATGCTGTGCACCATGGTCAAATGTAAATAAGTGAAGTTTAATTGTGGGCACGAGTGTTGCCAGCCAGGAAACTATGTAAGCCAACAAGAATAGCAGCCCTATTGAGTCCAGAGCACTGAAGCACCACAGGTTTGCACTGAATGCCACAATGATCACCAGGGTTTAACAGATAATAGCTGTCATAGCTACCAGACTCTCAGGGCAGCACAGTGGTGCAGCAGTTAGCATTGTTACCTCACAACAAGAGGTTCTCTGGTTTGATTCTTGGCTGGGGTATCTTCTCTGTGGAGTCTGCATGTCCTCCATGGGTTTCCACCCACATTCTCAAAGTATGCAGCAGGTGGATTGGACACTCTAAATTGGCTGTGTATGCCTTCTAAGGAGGGACAGATGCTAAGCTGGTAGCCTGACACCATAAAACATTGTTCAGCAGACCACTGATCTGCTGTGGTGACCCCTAGTGGGAGCAAACAAAAGAAGATGCTGTCAGGCTCTCAGTGCATGATATTTTTGACAAATGCCAACATAAAGGGGGGACAATGACCCAGAAATAGGGACAGAGTTGACATATTTGTATTTAGGATATGTGCTAGAATAACAAGGAGTTTTTGTCAAGATTCATATTCTGAAGGATTTGGAGTATAAAACTCAGATGTGTATAACTATTGAGCTACTTCAGTCCTGAGATTATCCCAGTGATATGGCAGAAAACCACTAATCTGATAAGGAACAGATCAAAAGATAAGGAAAAAATGTGGACATGTTCTTAAAATTATGATAATTGAGAGTTATCCAGTGTATACAGTGAAGAGTATTATGAAATCCCATTCCTGGCATTCTGTACTGAAGATGTTTCTATGATCTGTAAGGGTACATAGACTGCAATGTAAAATAAACACTCAAGGGGGGTGTGAGTATTGAATAGGGGAACACAGGTGTATTTTAGGAATGAACACAGGGACCAAGGACAGGTGAAACAACCTAATGTACAGCAGATGAGGGCATGTCAATGGAAGACAGTTGTAGCAGCAACACCAATCACATATCAATATGGCACAGTTGGGATTGTGCAATGAAAATGTGTGGTATGTGACCGTCACACAAGATGAGTGTGTGGGATAAGTATCCTTACATGAACAATGCAAAGAACATCTATCAGGGATGTTACATACAATTGGGGTAGGGGCATATTGTGAAGCTGTGTAAAATGATATCTCTGAATATGAGTGTTATCTCAGCAGAGGTCTCCAGCAAATGGAAAGCAGGTAAAGGCTAATGGACAATATTAAAAACAGCAGTCACAATCATGGGTACTATCAGAATAATATCACCTGTAATCCCATTGTCTCTGATATAACATATGTGATTTACAGTGATCAGAGATGATTCTGCAGAAGCACACTTGTACAACTATTATGATATGTCCACACTCTATTTTAGGGTAATTACGCACAATGTCTTGGCATCATAACATCTGCTGCAGGTGTTAGGAGGGGCACTGCTATACCTGTATGCAACATTATGATTAATACAGGCTAGTTAACTGGGATGTATGGTAATATATATATTTATATATATATATATATATATATATATATATATATATATATAGATACATATATATGTCACAATCCACACTACCGTGATTGTTACCCATGCCATTAATGTTGTCAAACACCTGTGTATGTACTGTGTGCATCACCATAACAGGTAGTATACATGTATTTGGTGTAATAACTTGATGAGGGTTCTGCACTGTCAGACAGTAATGTTTATGAGACAAAAGTAATACCTAGGTATGGCCAATAAGACATATGAGAGCTCAATGTGACAACGGTGGTACACGTCTGTTATATATCACTTGAAGATGTGTAGGGATGGACTTGAAAAAGGGTGCATTGTACTCAGTTATTGGTGTGATGAAGGCTGTGAACTATGAGGGTATTATGGACTCTCAAGTAGATGTCCTTCACATACTCAGTAGTTGTGTGACATGCAAGGGAATAGTCAGCACTGTGACCACATGCTATTGGACAACATCAACCCCAGGACACAGGTCACATACCTATTGTTCTAATTATAGGATGTGATGTCTGCATTATACTTGGGTTGAGTTTTGAAGAAGTTCCTTTATTGATGTATCAGGAATGAAAGCACTTAACAATTTTAATAAAAATTGAGTTTTAAGTTATTCAGGACCGTGTGAGTACAGAGGTATCTGTGGTTATGCAGTTTCTAAAGTTTTTATCATTGGTTTCACTGTGAGTACTGCCTGTATTATACTAATATCACAGTTGGACTCAAGGATTGGCCATAATCTGTAGTCCTTCAGACAGTTGTTTGGACACAGAATGTGTATGTCATCTGTGACATCTGTAACATAAATAATGGAATGGAAAAGGCATAGCAGGCAGCCCTGATGTATGGACCTGATCATTGGACCTGAGAGATAGGTCACTTCAAACATGTCAACATATTTAGATGCTATGTATGTGATACACTGGTCTACCCCCTGGGTGATATGGGTGTATATGGCCACATCTGACAGTTGTTGTTGTTGTTGTTTGTCTTTCAGCTTTTCCAAGTAAGGGGTCACCACAGTGGAACTCCGGTCCGCTAATGATTGGCAGTAGATTTTTACAAAATGCCAAGGTGCCAGCTCAACGCCCAACCTTCAACGAAGGCACGCACATTTATGCACATGTCTTTTGAATGCTACCCAACTGCGGGGAGGACATGCAGTTGGGTAGCATTCAAGGCACTCCCAAGCCCAGCTGAGAATCAAACGGGAGAACCTCTTGCTGTGAGGTAACAACGATACCGCCGTACCACCATGGCCACTGATGAGTGAATATTTCATTGTGGATTTCTGTCAAATGCTTTGGCCTTGTCAAGTTTAAAAGGATGATAGTGTTGTTGTCATGCATGCTCTAGATGACTTCTTTGAGGATGTCTAATAGATGTAAAAGACATGAAGTAGCATTAACAAGTCACACAGGTCTGTTGCACACAGCTGGGATATCTGCAGTGTCCATTTAGACAAGGTCCATGATGGCATATTGGTCTATATCACAGATGAGGAGATTCAGAATGTGTCTATACATGCATGCATTGGGTGCTGTCCCCCCACCCCCCAACTCAGATGAATACATGTTGATGTACACTCTTCATCATAAACATAGTCTATGTGGAGAGTGTGCAGAAGCGTGTATGTAACCTTGTCAGGAAGGTGTACGTGATGAGCAATGTGACAGGTGATCTGCGATGTTGCCACACCCTATTCATTTTGTGTGATAGGCCTGGATGAAGGTAAGACAGTGCATACTGGCTAGACTCAGCTGGCCTAGGATTTGAACACAATCCCCCATGCAGGTATCATTGAGAAACTCTTACAGCTGATAATTAAACTTTATGCCACTACATGGGTAATCAGTTGGTTCATTTACAAAACACATGCTGTTAAGGTTAGTGAATCAACCTGTACCAATACAGCTGTCACCATTGGTGTACCCCTGGAATCTGTGCTTGTCACTTTACTATTTGGAATATATGTCTTGACAGTTCAGGCTACTGTATACAGCCTCTGTCTTACTGTGTTTGCTGATTCTTGCATATTGGGTACAATCACTGAGTCCACCTATGATGATAATATACTACAGGAGGGGATACCACTGACAAATGATTGCTGACAAAGCCACACAGTGTACAAATAAATGCAAAAACGTGTCTTTATTTTGGTCTTCTGTAAATAGGTCCATAGGTTAGTACTAGGCTAACTGCCCTTGTGGGCCATTTTAAGCCTAGCCAATTACCCCATATGAGAATCAAACCCTGAACCTTGTGTCTGTAAGGTAAACATCTTGACCATTATGCCAACCTCCAACCCCCAGTGGAATTTCCTGCTGAATACAGCATCAACAACATCCTGCTATGCTAAAAACCACTGATGCAAGCACTGGGAGCAGATGTACATAGCAATCTGAACTTTGACAACCAAGTGCTCACACTGGTATTGAAAGTCTATGTTGTATACATCATAAGTTATGACATTGTACTCCGTGCTCAGGATTATATTACAGCACTGTACTCAAACCTTATCAGAGCATTACTAGAGTATAATGCTCTCTTTTGCATATAACTTACCAGACACATGCAGCAGCTGGAGAGATCACAGGGGTTGCTTACCAAGAAAACACAGTGCCTGCAAACCATGCCATGATGTATGAAGATATACTGAAATCCATGTCACTGTAATCTGTGTTGTATAGAATGAGGTGATTTCTACCTGACTCAAGCCCAGTCTCTGACCCTACACTAGTGGGAATACTGTACATCCACAAATCAGATATAGCTGATGACATCAGCAGTGTCTGGTGAGGAGACTACAACAATAACAGTGTTGCACATGCTAATGTAAAAGGCTCTCTGTAATGTCAAGCAAGTGCACACACACCAGTCGTGTGCAATGAGAACAGAACCTCTACTTATCTAAGTTGACAGACTGCAGATTTCTGTATTTATCACTAGTGCCACAGCCCAAGTATATTTGGGAGGGTGTCAGACAACACTTTCTAGCTGATGACATCAGCATAGTCATTAGAGAGAAAGTTGGTAATAGCAATCTTACACAAGCTGATGTAAAATGCTGCCTCTAATGGCACTCAAATGTGCACACATACCAGTTGCCTGCAGTGAGAACAGAACCCTTACCTATCTAGGTTCATAAACTAGATATCTTTTTTTATTTATCACATGCACCAGAGTGTTAGGCAACACTTTATAGCTACTGACATCAGGAGAGTCATGGGAGAGGAAGTTGGTAATAGCAGTATCCCACAAGCTTGTGTAAAATGCTCCCTCTAATTGCAAACAAGTGCACAAACACACACACACATACTCATACACTTAACCACAGTGAGAACAGAACCCTCCCCTATCTAAGTACACAGACAACAGAACACAGTACTTTACCCAAGCACCATAGCACAAGTCTAACTTTTACAAGGCTGCAGGACAATTTACAGTGGATGACATCAGCAGGGCATGTTAGACAGAAGATTTTGGG
This sequence comes from Protopterus annectens, assembly GCF_019279795.1. Lineage (NCBI taxonomy): Eukaryota > Metazoa > Chordata > Ceratodontiformes > Protopteridae > Protopterus > Protopterus annectens. The sequence goes on from NC_056742.1 coordinate 475,328,033, forward strand.
AGAGCTGAATGAAATGGACATGTAGGCATGTGCAAGTATCAAAATTCTGTCAGTCCATGGGATTGGAGCAGTAACTGTATGATACACAATTCTACTCTTCTGGCTAGACACATAAACACAGTTGACTCTAGTGAGAACAGAACCCCTACCTATCTAAATACGCAGGCTACAGAACTCAGTATTTTACACATGTCTCATGGCACAAGGCTGCAGGACAACTTATAGTGCATGTCAGCAGCACAGCAGGTTGGAGAGAAGATGATGGAATGCCTGCATAGATTCATAGGAGGTCACTAGGCTAATTGCCCTTGGGCATTTACAAGCATAGTGGTATAATCCCATTAGCAAACAACCCCTTCACTATTGATCATCATCATGGAAGTACTCATTCATTCACATGCATGCGTGCTGCAGCACACACACACACACACACACACACACACACACACACACACACACACACACACACACACACACACACACAGACACCCATGCAAATACACATGCACAGCCGTATAAACACACATACCCTTACATAGGTGGACTCAAACACACAAACACAGATCCACCTATCAACAAACATCCCCTCACAATCAATCACATTCATGGAAGAAAGTATTCATTTACCCACATGAATATACATACATGCATCCACACAGATGCATACACACAAACACACACACACACACACACACACACACACACACACACACACACACACACACACACACACACACACACACACACACACACACACACACACACACACACACACACACAGAGGTGGCAGCAAGGAACAATGTTTGACAGGTGATTGATGCTTGTCATGGCATTAACCCTGGAATCCACTGGTGTGCAATATTAGTCAATGAATTTATCGAGTGTATAAAGAAATCTCCCATGCAATGTTAGCAGAAAGGTTTACAATCTGTCTGATAAGCACCAACAGACAGGAAAGGCAGCAGCTGTGAGAGCCATCAGAAAAAAAGCATGCGTATGGACAGAGTTTGTTAAACCAATAGCAAATGGCTTCAGATAGTATCAAAAGAGTTAAGTAAATCATCTAGTGACCTAACAGAGACTAATGCCAGCAATGATGCAAAAATCCTGTCCTCAAATGAAGGTCTTGTGAGGAGATACACTTCATACAACTCTCAAACCTGATGAGCATGCCCTTCTGTGAAGAAGTAGTGCCAAAAAGCAACTGCTGGGACTGAGTGCATTTCTGATGATAAGGTTATATTGTGGCAATTAAATAGTTCCAGGTTGTCAGGGCCATTGGGGATTGTGATATCTATGCAAAAATGTTAATTCACTGGATATTATTGGGCTGTTATAATTAAATCATACTTTTATTGTTGAGTTGTAAATAAGAACTATAACTTTAAATTGACAATTGGGGTATTTATCTCCATTTTCAAAAGATGGACAACTTTGCATTTTCCTGTTTAGAGAATTTATTGTCACCATCCTCCCTGCAAAAGCCTTCAGCAGGATACTGCACAGAAAATGTTGCCAGTTATACAGGCATCTGATTCAGGATTAGAAATATGTATTTTTTTCTGGCTTAAATTAACCCTATGCCCTTGCTGGGATATATTATGAGATTTCAGCATTTATTAATATTGTGTACAACTGTTTTATGAACCAAGACAAGGCAAATGAATGTCCACTGTCTAGTAGTGTATAATATGACAGTACAGGTTATAAGGGATTTTACTTGCCATTCATGCCCTGCATTTAAGGTGAGGAGTGGTATTCACATTACTGTCATTAAATAAGACATACACAAGGAGGATTATAATTCTACCATGGATTTGCCTTGATTTTCATCCTGTTCATGATCTTCAGAGACTAGAGATTAATGCTCAGGCGAAGCTTGGAGATTTTCCAGTTTAGGAACATGAGGACTGTGTCTTTGTTGTTTCTGAGTGATTCTATATGTATGGCCTCAAGTAGCCATGATCTACAACATACATTGTAGTGGTACATTCCCAAGACTGCAGTGGGTAGTAACCCTAATTTCCAAAATATAAAATAGTGATAGAGTGCTGAGATTAAAGTGGGTGGTAACCCCAATCTCTACCATATAGTGTAGTGGTACATTCCTAAGACTGAAGTGGGTAGTAACCCTAATTTCCAAAATATAAAATAGTGATAGAGGGCTGAGATTAAGTGGGAGGTAACCCTGATCTCCAACATATAGTGTAGTGGGTGATTGCTGAAATTGACATGGGTGGTAAGCATGACCTCCAAAATATAGAGTAGTGGTTGATTGCTGAGATTAATGTTGGTGGAAATCCTGATCTCCAATATATAGTATAGTGCTTTATTTCTGAGATTGGCATGGGTGGTAGCCATGACCTCCAACATATAGAGTAGTGGTTAATTGCTTAGATTGACATGGATGGTAACTCTAATCTCCAACATTTACAGTATGGTTAGAGTGTTGAATGAAGTGGATGGAATATGAATGCCCTTAAATCAGAAGTCAACATTATTTTTGGGAAAAGAGAGGATCAATCTTTGCAGGATGAGAGAGAACAGCTGCCTCAAATTCTGCAGTTAAAGTATTGTTGTTGATGAGTGAAATTAGAACATAGTTAGAGAATGACTAGCAGGTGGTTACAGTATTAGCAGTACTGAGTGAGTTGTACCAGACCACATTTGGAGAATGACTCACAGATAGTTACAGTAGTAGCAATACTGAGTGACTTGCACCATACCACATTTGAGAATGATTAGCAGATGGTTACAGTAGTAGCAGTATTGAGTGAGTTATACCAGACCATATTTAGAGAATGACTAGCAGGTGGTTACAGTAGTTCATAGGTTCATAGGTTCAAAGGTTCATAGGTAGGTACTAGGCTATCTGCCCGAGGGCATTTATAAGCCTAGCCAGAGTGTGTCGGCTTTTGCTGCCCCATTGATTAATTAACTGATCCTCTGTCAAGCAGAGCCAATGAAGTGATCCCAGGGGTGTATTTTCTGTTACCCATCCAGTCGTCAAGGTTTCTCTTGAAGAGTGTTAGTAAGGGACTCTGCCTAATGTAGTTTAGAATTTTGTTCCAAAGCATGTGGAGTCTCTGTAGCAGGAATTTATCCCTCCAGCATGTTCTTTTTATTGTTGTGGCAAGGTTTAGCTCACTAGAACGCATGGCTTGCAGTGACTTGGATTTCTTTAGGTGGAGCATGTCCATCAATTTTGAGTTGGACATGGCTTTGTAAGTCAGGCAGAGATCACCTCTGAGTAACAATATGCCAATGAGTACATCTGGAGCTTTTTCAGTTGGGCTGCATAGAACATATGTTTGAGGCCAGTAATCCTCTTGGTGAGGTACCTTTGTGGTCTTTCCAGCTGTTGGAAGTGTCTTGGGAGGTACATCCCAAATGGGGTAGTGTACTCTATGATGGGTCTAATGAGTCATGAGTAGAGGGGCACTATAACCTCTTTATTTCTAGATGCAAACCCTTTAGTAATTAGATGGGCCACATAGAAGGATTTCCTAATTACTTTGGCAATATGATTGTCAAAGGAGAGATTACTATCTACCAGGGTCCCCAGATCTCTTATTACCTCCTCTGTATTAAGGGGGCTGCCACCTATGTGGTAATTTGTGGGTGTTTTATTTTTCCGAAATGGGATGACTATGCATTTTTTGATATTTAGCTTGAGGCCATGACTTTGATAGCAGGTCTCCATCTCAGTAAGGCCCTATTGGAGGATGTCCATGTCAGCCGGAGAGTCAATTATGGCTCCCAGTTTGCAGTCATCAGCAAACTTGGTTAGCCATAGTCCTTCTGTGTTTGCCTGTACATCTGAGAAGTATATGCCAAACAGTAGGGGTCCCAGGACTGAGCCTTGCAGGACACCACTTGTGACTGGTTTAGAGTTGGACCTGGAGCCTGCTATTCTTACTGTGTGAGTTCTGTCTGTAGACCACTTTGCAACCCATCTCGTGATGTAGGGGTTTATGTTCAGGCTGGTGAGTTTTTCTTTAATACCCAAGTTGGGAATGGTGTTGAAAGCCTTGATGAGGTCAAGGTAGTCTGCGTGAACCACTTTTCCCTCATCTATGGCCTTGGTGACTGTCTCAAATAAGTAATTCAGGTTTAGTAGGCATGATCTGCCCTTAATAAAGCCGAACTGGGTCGGGTCAAGTGTTTGGAGGTTCCCAATGTCTTTGTTAATGAGTTCCATGTTGATGCACTCCATAGCCTTGCAGATCAGGCTAGTCAGGCTTATGGGGCAATAGTTACCAGGGTCAGTTGTGGCCCCTCCTTTGTAGAGAGGAATAACCATTGCTGTGCACCATTCTATGGGCAAGTAGCCTGTGGAGAGGCTGAGGTTGAGCAGCATGTTTAGGTAGGGGGTTAGTTCATTCTGTAGTTTGTAGTTTGTGCAAGATGCAGCCTGGGACACCATCTGGTCTCATTGACGCTGTGTTCTGGCTTTTGAAAGGGCTGTTTTCACCTGTGCATCTGTGATTTTTGGGACACTACACTTTTCCTGTATTGTTGTGGGCCCTTTTGGAGGTGAGGGGGGGGTGAAGTTTGCACTGAATCTATCTGCCAGGATGCTGGCAATATAAGTAGGTTCAGTATATCTTGTGCTATTTTGCACTAGTTCAGTGCATATCTGTGACTTGCCACTTAGATTCTTAACATAGCTAAAGAAGGCTTTGTGGTTATCTTTTGAATCCTTGGCTATTTTTCTTTTGAAGTTTGCCTTGGATGATTTCATGAGGGACCTTAGCTCTTACTGATACTGATCAGGAATGTCTTTTCTTCTTGGGATTTGCTTTTTTTCTGAACTGGTTTCCTCCTTCTATTGTATAGCCTGTTTATGGCAGGTGTCCACCAAACTGGTTTCCTTCTCTTAGAGGAGTGAGTCTTGATTTTGCTAGGGATGGCACAATCCATGCAGCCTTGTAGGTGTTCATAGAGTGCATTTGTAAAGGTTTCTGCATCTTGGGGCAGTGTTATCCTTTAGCGTGGGGGCTGTGAAACTTACCACCTCTGTCTTAAGTAAGGTGAAGTTTGCTTTAGAAAAGTTTTTTACTGTGGTTTCCTTAGTTGGGGGTGGTGGTGGAGTGTGGACATCCAGAGCGATTAGTTTATGGTCTGATCTAACCAGTGACGGGTTGACCTCCGGTGTGGAACACCTGTCGCCCATGTTGGTGATGACCAGGTCCAATGTGTTTTCATGTCTGGTAGGGGAGTTTACCAGCTGATCCAGGGTATTTGAGTTGATGAATTCCAGAAAGCGCTGGGCCTTGGAGTTTGTACTCGAGTAGTTTCCCCAGTGAATGGTAGGGTAATTGAAATCACCCAATATCAGGGTATTCGGTAGGACTTCATGTTTTCCATTGTCTCCAGAAAGGTGGCTTGGTGGTCCTGGGTCATGGAGGGTGATCTGTAGCAGGCCACAATTTGCATTGCAGATTTGCCCGATGTTAGTTGCACATGGATGATCTCAGAGGTATCATGCTGCACCACTAACCTGGAGGTGTAGGTATCCTTGATGAATATGGATACACCCCCTCTTTTTGTGTTTCGGTCTGTGTTCTGTGGCTGAAACTTGTGGTATGAGTTGTAGCCTGGTACTGCTGGGGTGCTCTCTGGAGCCTTGAACCAGGTTTCAGTTACTGCACAGATGTCAACGTTCTCCATATTGAGGAGTGCTTCGAGCGTGTGCATTTTGAGATTTAAACTCCTGGCGTTGAGTAGCATAACCCTCAGTTTTTTGTTAATTGTGCTGTTTATGGAGGTGGGTTTGACTTTTGAACCTTGCCTAAAAAAGGCACTATGGGGGCAGCAAGTGCCTTGGCCAGTATTTGAAAGCTTAGGGGTGACAGGTGCAAGCCATCTCTTGCGAAGCAACTCGGCTTGCGAGCATGTTGTCCCAGGCTGACAGACACTGGATCCCCTTAGAATGACACCAGAAGCTTAGCCAATTGTTGAAATTGATCATTTTTTTCTTTATACTGAGATATCATTCTTGGTGAGGGCAGGATGCTACTCAGAGTCAGGGTCATACCAGCCTGGGCTACATGATCAGAGAGCTCTTCCATGTCTCTTTTCATGTAGTCCAGGGAGGTATGTCTCAGGTCATTCACACCAACATGAACAATGAGAGCATCATATTTGCACTTGTTCTGGAGTGACTTGAGTGCTTGTGTTATGTGGCAGATTCTGGCTTCCGACAGGCAGCTAACAGTAACCTTCTGCTTGTCCAGCCTAGTGAGTGGGACGTCACTGTGCCTGACTGTAGAGTCATCTATTACTAGTGTGTTAGGTATGTTATTTTGCCTTAAGGGCTATGATTGTGTGGCACACTGATTTAGTGTTTTATGTGTTGTCTGGTTTGTGACTGGAGGTGCAGGTTGTTTGGGTGTCTGCTTTGGAGATCTCTGATGCTTTTGCAGGTTTTTATTTAGAGCCTCCAAGTATAATTTTGTGTATTTATGTGTATTTTTTGCCAATGCTGTTTTAGTAGGTCTGAGTGCGGCTGAGGTGTGGTGCAAGTGTTAACCTTCTCCTCTTGACTATCTGTTCCAGTCTTGGGTGGAGACAGCTTAGCTTCTAATTTGGCTGTATAATTGCATCTCTCACATATGTTAGTGTTTTGTGGTAGGAGGAGAGGGTTGACTGTGTACATGAGGCAGTTGTAACATTGCCTCAGGATACCCAGATTCACCAGCTGGACTGGAGAGTACACCTGGAATTGCCCTTTGGTCATGCTTGAATAGTAGGGTGAGCTGCTTAGTCACTTGGTTGGTGAGGGGTGAATAAAGAGCCTTGCCCTGCTGGGCAATCAGTGTCAGGGTATATTAGTGCTTGCTATTATGTTTGAGCAAGTGCTGGGTTGTAGGAAGCTTTTTGAGTGTTTAGATTGAGAGTTAGACTAGTTTCATGAAAAAAACTGCAGGGGAGACTTAGTGGAGCCGGGAATAATTTAACCATAGCTAACCAGTGCTGCCCAGTGCACAAAACCGTGCAAAAGCGTTTTTTATAGTAGGGAAATGAAAGAGGTAGAAATTAGTCCAAAATGGCCAATAAACTACTAACTTCTGGGCTGGAACCACTCCTCCAGGGACAAATAGGTTGCTCAAAGCTCCCCTCTCTCACAGGTGAACAGAGAAGCTTCCTTCTATCCAAGTAAGGTATGGGCAACCTAGAAACTAGTATCACAGCCCTGAATTCAGCACTAGCCTGAAAACTAGACTATACTAGCTTAGAAAGGTGGGAAACAAGGATTTTTTTTTTGAAAAGATAAGGCAAAAACAGTGAAAACCAATAATCCAAAAAATATAAACCACTAAAACACTCCGGTGGAGTGAGTAACACAGTCAATGTAGTGGCTAAACAGCATAAAGATGATCCAACGAAATGATGACCAATGTGCTGCGCACACAGGTTATTCCGAACAAATACAGAAGCTACACACTGAAAGCGTTTACCTAGGTTTCGTCCGTCTCCACAGACTTCATCAGAATACAGCAATGAATAACAAAGCCACTTAAATAGTCAAACCATAAGCAATTATCTAATTAACTAATTAAAATGATTTAAATTCAATAAATTGAAGGATTAACATAAAATGTACATCTGAAGTTACTCAACCCTAATACTAGGTGTGCCTAAATTGTGTAAAAAGTATTAGTATGTATAAATGTATAAAAAAATGTAAAAATAATGAAAAAATAATGAAAAAAATGATTTTATACATGTATGCAAAAAAAATAATTATGTATACAAAAAATTTAAATGTATATAAGTATATATAATATATATAATTTTATAAAAATGAAGATGTTAAATACAAACATATGTAACAATAATGTAAAATAAATTTTAATTTTAATTTAATAGGTTCATAGGTTCATAGGTTCATAGGATGGTACTAGGCTATCAGCCCTAGGGCCTATACAAGCCTAGCCATAACAATTCCCTGGCTATTTCTTCCCACATTATTTACTTTCCTTTATCAGTAACACATAACTGATAAACCCACATATTATCATAAAAATTTTTTTTACGTATGTTGTATAAAATGTTATAAAAATGTTTGTGTTAACACAAATCTAAAGGGTAAGTCAATTACTTGCCCTTAAGGCTAATAAGTCTTAAAATAGGCTTAATGCTACAGTATTCATTTAAACCAGGTCGATTATGGGCATTCAACAAAATTTGCCATCTCAGTTCTTGTACATCTAAATCATAAACAGTTATCCTACCCTGTGGGTCCTGTTTAATTTGTGAAACGACAAAAAACTTAAAACAGTGGTCCCTAAATTGTATAATATGTCTTGCTAAAGCATTGGTACATTTGGAGTGTTTGATGTCCAACAAATGTTTCCTAATTCTATCCCTTAGATGTCTACTTGTTTTTCCAACGTAAAAAGCATCACATTGTTGACATAGTGCAATATAAACCACATTGGAAGAATAACAATTAATAAATAATATAATAAATAATAATAAATAAAAATAGTGAAAAATACACTTAAAACAGCTTGAAATGACTACAGTGATCAGAAAAGGCTATCACACTTTAATGCATAGCCTACAACAGTTAAACAAATTATTTAAACAAAAAACAACTTTTTAAAAGTGCAGGCAGTCAAATAAATACAATATGTGTAAAAAAGCAAGCTTTTAAATCACAATAAATGCTGGGAAATCTGCATTTAGGCAGAAAGCAGTTAAGTACAGCAAGAAAGTACAGAAAACTGATACTTAATCACTCCAAAGTCTCTCTTCTAAGCTAGAAGGTTTGTATCAGTTTAAGGCTTTCTAGTGCTACCCAGTAGGTTAGTTACAGGAAAGATGGGAAACAAACGCAGCTGTGGTCTTTTAAACCAGAAAGTTGAAAGAGATGGACAAACTGTCCAAATGGTCAATACACATCAATTTCTGGGCCAATAACCTCTCCTCTCATGGTAGACAGGCTACCTAGTGCTTACCACTCCCACTGATAAGCTAGAAGGCTTTCCTCCAACACAGAAAGGCTTGCAGGGCTCAGAAGCTTACCAACAGTCCTGGGTACAGCAACTCTGTATCTGGACTAGGTTAGTTACAGGAAAGGTGAGAAACAAGTGCAAGTGTGGCTTTTAAACCAGAACATTGAAAGAGATGGAAAAAACTGCCCAAACGGCCAATAGCTAAAATTTCTGGGCCAGGAACCACTACTCTTGTGGTAGATAGGCTGCCTAATGCTTACCACTCCCACTGATAAGCTAGAAGGCTTCCCTCCAGCACAGAAAGGCCTGGGGGGGGACTCAGAAGCTTACAAAGATCCCTGGATACAGCAAATCTGTACCTGGACTAGACTAGTTACAGGAAAGGTGGGAAACAAGTACAAACACAGGCTTTTAAGCCAGCAAGTTGAAAGAGATGGAAAACTGCCCAAACGGCCAAATAAACTACAATTTCTGGGCCAAAACTCACTCTTCTCATGGAGGATAGGCTACCTAGTGCTTACCACTCCCACTGATAAGCTAGAAGGCTTCCTTCCAACACAGAAAGGCTTGGGGGGCTCAGATGCTTACTAACAATCCTGGATGCAGCAACTCTGTAACCGGACTAGGCTAGTTATAGGAAAGTCAGAAAACAGGTGCAAGTGTGGCTTTCAAACGAGAAAGTTGAAAGAGATGGAAGAAAACTTCTCAAACAGCCAATAGCTACAATTTCTGAGCCAGGGACCACTCCTCTTGTGGTAGATAGGCTACCTGATGCTTACCACTCACACCGATAAGCTAGAAGGCTTACCTCCAAGACAGAAAGGCTTGGGGGGCTCAGAAGCTGACAAAGAGTCCTGGATACAGCAAATCTGTACCTGGAATAGACTAGTAACAGGAAAGGCAGGAAACAAGCGCAAACACAGGTTTTTAAATCAGAAGGTTGAAAGAGATGGAAAATCTTCCACAACGGCCAATAAACTATAATTTCTGGGCCAGAAACCACTTCACCTGTAGTAGAAAGGTTACCTAGTGCTTACTACTCCCACTGATAAGCTAGAAGGCTTCTCTCCAACACAGAAGGGCTTGGGGGGCTCAGAAGCTTACCAACAGCCCTGGATACAGCAAATCTTTACCTGAACTACACTAGTTATAGGAAAGGTGGGGACTAAATGCAAAACGGGCTTTTAACCAGAAAGTAGAAAGAGATGGAAAAACTGCCCAAATGGCCAATGAACTACAATTTCAGGGCCAAAACCCACTCTTCGCATGGTAGACAGGCTACCTAGTGCTTACCACTCCCACTGATAAGCTAGAAGGCTTCCCTCCAACACAGAAAGGCTTGGGGGGCTCAAATGCTTACCAACAGTCTTGAATGCAGCAAGTCTGTTTCTGAACTTGACTAGTTACAGGAAAGGTAGAAACAGTAGTAGCTAGTAGCAGTACTGAGTGAGTTGTACCAGACAACATTTGGAGAATGACTAGCAGGTGGTTACAGTGGTAGCAGTACTGAGTGAGTTGTACCAGACCACATTTGGAGAATGATTAGCAGATGGTTATATTAATAGTAGTACTGTGTGAGTTGCATCAGTCCACATTTGGAGAATGACTAGCAGGTGGTTATAGTAGTAGCCGTGCTGAGTGAGTTGTACCAGACCACATTTGGAGAATGACTAGCAGGTGGTTACAGTAGTAGTAGTACTGAGTGAGTTGTATCAGACTACATTTGCAAAATGACTAGCAGGTGGTTACAGTAGTAACAGTACTGAATGAGTTGTACCAGACCACATTTAGAGAAGGGCTAGCAGGTGGTTATAGTAGTAGTAGTACTGAGTGAGTTGCACCAGACCACATTTGGAGAATGACTAGCAGGTGGTTACAGTAGTAGTAGTACTGAGTGAGTTGTATCAGACTACATTTGCAAAATGACTAGCAGGTGGTTACAGTAGTAACAGTACTGAATGAGTTGTACCAGACCACATTTAGAGAAGGGCTAGCAGGTGGTTACAGTAGTAGTAGTACTGAGTGAGTTGCACCAGACCACATTTGGAGAATGACTAGCAGGAGGCTACAGTAGTAACAGTAGTGAGCGAGTTGTACCTGACCACATTTGGAGAATGACTAGCAGGTGGTTACAGTAGTAGCAGTACTGAGTGAGTTGTATCAGACCAGATTTGGAGAAAGATTGGCAGATGGTTAAATTAGTAGTAGTACTGTGTGAGCTGCATCAGTCCACATTTGGAGAATGAGTAGCAGGTGGTTATAGTAATAGCAGTGCCGAGTGAGTTGTACCAGACCACATTTGGAGAATGATTAGCAGATGGTTAAATTAGTAGTAGCACTGTGTGAGCTGCATCAGTCCATATTTGGAGAATGAGTAGCAGGTTTTTATAGTAGTAGCAGTGCTGAGTGAGTTGTACCAGACCACATTTGGAGAATGATTAGCAGGTGGTTACATTAGTAGTAGTACTACTGAGTGAGTTGTGCCAGACTACATTTGCAGAATGACTAGCAGGTGGTTACAGTAGTAGCAGTACTGAGTGAATTGTACCAGACCACATTTAGAGAATGACTAGCAGGTGGATACAGTAGTAGTAGCACTGAGTGAGTTGTGCCAGACTACATTTGCAAAATGACTAGCAGGTGGTTACAGTAGTAGCAGTACTGAGTGAATTGTACCAGACCACATTTAGAGAATGACTAGCAGGTGGTTACAGTAGTAGTAGTATTGGGTGAGTTGTGCCAGACTACATTTGCAGAATGACTGGCAGGTGGTTACAGTAGTAGCAGTACTGAGTGAATTGTACCAGACCACATTTAGAGAATGACTAGCAGGTGGATACAGTAGTAACAGTACTGAGTGAGTTGTACCAGACCACATTTAGAGAATGACTAGCAGGTGGTTACAGTAGTAGCAGTACTGAGTGAATTGTACCAGACCACATTTAGAGAAAGACTAGCAGGTTGATACAGTAGTAACAGTACTGAGTGAGTTGTACCAGATTCTGCTAGTGAAGCAGGTGACATTCGTAGAAAAACATCCTCACTTTACTCATCATTCTTTGTCTCAGTCCTCAACTACTGTCCCAGAATTTGAGCAGTGATTGAATTAATGAAGTTTTAGATGCAAATGGAAGAATGAAGACTAGCGTGAGGAGTTCAAAAATCCAAAATTGTCTCAGAGTAAATCTGCTGCTGCACTGACTTGAGAAGAGACAGATGAAGTGGTTTGGCAGCTAATGAGGAGGCTTCCTAGCTGACTTCTAGAGGAAGTGTAATGGGTATAGTCCACTGAAAGGAGCTCTCAGGACAGGCTGAAGACATGGCATTAGTGTTATTCTTTAAGTTAGCCCCTGAATTTCTGGGAACCTACAGGATGAGGTGAAAACTATTGACAAGAATCAAAAATTTTGTCATGTACTCATCACATTGCAATCACAATCATTTCCACTAGAATAAGCAACTAACAACATTTTTGGATGGTATAATGTTTACATTTAAGATATGCATCTAAGTTTGAAATCTTAAGAATTATTTTTGTGTTATTAATATTCAGAAAAATTCTATTTTGTTCGGGGTTGGGTGGTACGTATAATTGCAGTGAGATCTAGAAGGGAACTAATGGTCAAAGCACAGGTAGAAAAAGCAGGATGTTAGTGTTGAAACTGTGTCATATTTACCAAACCAGCTCTTTTCACCGAAATAACCCGAAATGTTGATCTGAAGAAGCTAACCTAGCGAAAGCGCTTATCAAATCCAATAAAAACATTTTATTTATTTTTTACAAAAGTTCCATTACCTTATGAAAAGTTTCATTATTTTATGAAAAGTCGGGTTATTTCGGTGAAAAGAGCTGGTTTGATGGATGTGAAGTGATTACCTGCTTTTCTCCATTGCCTATTGTATTTTATGGATTTTATTCTTATTCAACATTCCAGCAACAGAGCATTTATCTGACTGCTTGGCAGACAAACTTTTTATCTTGGTTTTTCTACTGTGTCATATTTGTTTGAACATGATGCTTACTTAAGTATGCAATAGGCAGTGTCAAAATATCATCTATAATACTTAAAAAGTATGGGTAAGTCCACTGAGAGCATTATTTCTGGCTCATTCTCACTAGATAAATACAGTCCGCGTCTTGTAGGTATCCTGCTGAGGATATGGAGTCAACCTGCCAACAAATTCTACATGATAGTTATGGCCAACTTCATTAACCTCTAAGCCCCGTCTTTTAACTGTCTTTTATTTATTTTTCAATATATCTTAATTTCATGCAGAATTCCCTGAGGTAGCTTTTTGGCATGTCAAAAGTTAGCTTTTCTCTGAGTAAGTGTAACACATACCTGGAGATTCAATAAACTATGTGTAGGCTTACACAAAGCCTACACATAATTTGCATGTTTGAGAGATGAGCTGCAGTGCTAATTGCATATGCATGCAGTGCTAATTGCATATGCATGCTGCACGTCATGTTTACACAAATACAAGTGCAGTTTCATGGCCAGTAAACCATATAAAGCAGCAAGAGCACCTAGAAATGTATAAACCTGTTTACCTATGGGCAAACTATGTCTGCAGGATTGCTCAGAAAGCCACAATAACTACCGGGGTTTAATAAAAAGCAATGTATACAGTTGTAACACATTATATGAAAGTGTAGTCAGTGCAGAGTAGTGTGCAAACCTGTTTTATGCATACTAAATAAAAGTTTTGCTAGTGATCAGCAAGGGTACATAGACTGTATTAGATATACATATTCATGAGACGTTTGTGTATTGAAAAGGGATAGATACGTGAATTGTAGGAATTAATATGGGGAAGAGTACAGGTGAAACCTGGTAATGTGCAGCAGTTGAGGGCATACCAATGTACATATACCACAAAGACAAGACATTTGTAACATGAACAGTAATCACATGTCTGCATGATACACAACATGCTGTTGTTTATACCTCCTGTGTGGGTATAGTCATATCATTACACAGTGATTGTATATTATGTGACTGTCATACATGGTGACATATCGATGGAGAAGTTTTTTTGTGATATAAGCATCCTGACATGATCACTGTAGAGGACATTTATCAAGGACAGTATATACAATAGGGGGAGGTACATATTGTGAAACTGTGCAAAGTAAGTTGCCTGAATAATATGAATGTAATGCCAGCATACGTTTGAAGCAAGTAGGACACATAGCAGGCTCATGGACAACAGTAGACAGAAGCATGCACAGTCATGGACACTATCAGAATAATGCCACCATTAATCTATGGCATTGACATAAAATATGTGGTTGTGAGTTATTATACATAGTTCTACAAGAACACACTTGTACAACTATCACGTATTGTCAGTAATCTATGAGGGGAATGAAGCACATCTTCCTCAAAAAATAACATATTCTGTATGTGGTAATACGGACACTGTTAAACCTGTAAATGAAATTATGAACTATCCTGGCTAATTAACAGTTTGCATGGTATATATATATATATATATATATATATATATATATATATATATATATATATATATATATATATATGCCATTATCCAGACTTTCATGCCACTAATGTTGTCAATCAGCTATGCATTTACTGTGGACATTACAGGAACATATATATCACACATGCATCCTGTATAACACCTTGAAGGGGGTTTGGCACTGTCAACTCCTAATGGTTATGCATCAAAAAAGAATACTTAGGTATGGCTGATAAGTTGTCTGGGAGCTCATTGTGGCAAAAGTGATACACTTGAGGAACTCGTCTCTGGAAGATATGTAGTGAGGTGCATGCAAAAGGGTGCATTGTACTCAGTTACTGGTGTGATGAGAGCTGAAAACAATGGGACTACAATGTCCTTTGATGTGGATGTTCAACACATGCTCAGGAGTTGTGCTATATACAAGGGATTTGTCACCACTGTGGGCATATGCTGGTGGAAGTTCTGCATACAATCTTCCTTAGTACACAGGTCACATACCACTTGGTCTGCTCATAGGGGTGTGCTGTCTATACTGTAATTAACTTGTGTATTTTTTTCATAAAGGAAGTAATTACCCAATGATTTTTGTTCATCTACTGTGTCCCCATAGTTGTGTCAACAATCCTCTGTGTGCGTTAATAATGTCTGCATTATATCTATATAATACTTGGATTTAGTGATTGTCCATAATAAGCATTCCTCCACAATAATGGTTAGACAAAGGATGTGTAAGCTTGTCTTGATGTCTGAGACTTAATTACTGAACAGCAAAGGGCCTAGTACAGAACCCTGAGGTACAGACCTGGCACTGGACTCTAGACAGATGACTTCACATGCACGTTGAGATTATCTGTCACGTATGTGATCCAGTTGTCTACACACTCAGTAGCATAGATGCTTATGCCAAGTTGAGACAGTGTCTCTGTAAATTCTGAATGAGGACTGGTGTCACCTGCTTTGTTCAGGTAAAGTTATGCTGGGCAATAGTGTTTCCCCATGCATGCCTTTAGCGACCTTCTTAAATAGGTTCATAGGTTGGTACTAGGCTATCGGCTCTAGGGCCTATACAAGCTTAGCCATAACAATTCCCTGGCTATTTCTTCTCACAATATTTACTTTCCTGGACCCCTATCTAACAGGGTGACTGACATGATCCCCGGGGTGAATTTCCTATCTCCCATCCAATCATCAAGGTTCCTTTTGAAGACGGCCAAAGAGGCACTCTGCTTGACATGTATGGGCAGCCTGTTCTAGAGTCTGGGGAGTCTGTGAGTCAGGAACCCATCCCTCCAGCATGTTTTGTTCATTGTGATGACAAGGGTTAGTTCCCTGGAGTGTGTGGCTCTGAGGGATTGGGATTTCTTAGCATGTCCAACAGCTCTGGGTTTGACATGGCCTTGTATGTTAAGCAGAGGTCACCTCTGAGTAGACGATATATGGCAGAGTATAGCTGGAGCTTTATAGATGGTCAGCATAGTGCGTCTGCTTTAGGCCTGTGATTCTTTTAGTGAGTTATTTCTGCGGCCTTTCCAGTTGTTGCAGATGTCTTGAGATGAACATACCAAATGGGGCATTGTATTCTATAATGGGTCTAATGAGGAATGAGTACCGTGGGACAATGACCTCCTTTTTTCTGGATGAAAAGCCCTTAGTGATGAGGTGTGTCACATAGAAGGATTTCCTGACAGTTGTGGTGATGAAGGTGAGATCACAGACCACCTGTGTCCTTAAGTCTCTTATCACACTTTCGGTATTTAGAATACTGCCACCTATGTGGTAATTCATGGGTACATGTTTTTTCCCAAAGGGGATAACTATGCATTTCTTGGCATTGAGCTTGAGACCATTGCTCTGGCACCAATCATCTGTTTCTGTAAGGCCCTTTTGTACAATATCCACATCATTTGGAGATTCAATAATGGCTCCCAGTTTGCAGTCATCTGCGATCTTTGTTAGCCAGAGTCCCTTAGTGTTGGTCTGTACTTCAGAGAAGTAGATTCCAAACAAGAGCGGTCCCAGGACTGAATCCTGAGATACTCCACTTGTCACTTGTCTGGAGCTGGATTTGGAGTCAGCTACTTTTACAGTGTGGGTTCTGTCAATAAGCCAGTTGGCAACCCATCAAGTGACATAGGGATTAATGCCCAGATAAGTAAGTTTATCTATGATTCCAGAGTGGGGATGGTGTCGAAGGCCTTGGCAAGGTCCATATAGACTGTGTGGACTGCCTTACCCTCATCCACAGCTCTGGAGACTGTTTCAAAGAAGGCAATCAGGTTCAGAAGACAAGATTGGCCCTTCACAAACCCAAACTGGGTGGGGTCCAGTGTTTGAATGTTGCATTGTCTTTGTTTGTAAGTTCCATGATAATACGTTCCATGGCCTTGCAGATCAGGCTTGTCAGACTGATGGGGCGGTAGTTCCCAGGATCCAAGGTGGATCCCCCCTTGTGAAGTGGGATAACTGTAGCTGTGCACCACTCAGTGGGCATGAGGCCTGAGGTGAGACTATGATTAAAGATGATACTTAGGTGAGGTGCCAGTTCATTTTGTAGTTCATGTAGTACACAGCCTGGGATGTTATCTGGTCCCATGGATGCTGTATTTTTAGCTTTGGACAGTGCAGTTTTTACCTGTGTGGCCATTATTACCAGAATTTGGCAATCGGTTGGTACTGAGATGGGCCCTTTAGGGGATAAGAGGGGGGTGAAGTTGGCACTGAATCAGTCTTCCAGGATATTGGCAATATCCTTGGGATCAATATATTTAATGCCATTCTGTTGTAGCTCAGAGCAGATCTGAGCATTGCCATTTAGATTCTTGACATAGCTATAGAATGCCATGTGGTTGTCTTTGGAATTTTTAGCAATTTTATTTTTGTAACTAGCTTTGGAGGATTTTATGAGGGATCTCAGCTTCTTACTGATGCTGGTAAGACATGAAAGAGATATAGCAGACATGATGCAGCCTTAACAAATCAAACATGGGCTTGGTACACAGTTGGAAGAATACACATGTCCTTTTTGATAAGGTCCATGATAACTTATTGGTCTACCTCACAGCTGAGGAGAGTTTGGAGTATGGGTCTATATCTCCATGCATCAGGTGATGCCCCCCCAGTTAGACAGATGCATGTTGCTGTATGCACTTCTACAAGAACATAGGCTGTCTGGAGGCTGTGTGGAGTTATGGATCCAATGGTCTCTGCTAAGCCAGGTTTTAGGTCATGTTTTAGGCAACCTGTGATTTTGTTAGGGCCCATTGCTTCTGTGTTATTAGCTGTAGAGGGCACACAGATGAGCTGCCTCCTGAGAATAAAATCTGAGTAATGTTTACATGTATACTTTGGCTGATAGGCACTGGTGATGGGGGATGAAGTTTGAGCCAAACTGCCAGCTAGCAGATTGTCTATATTATTTGGTTGAGTATGTCTTGTGGCATCCACAAACAACGTCATGCTTACTTGTATATTCCTCGTAGCATTTCATATTTATTGAAATAAATTATTTGTGAAAAGACCTCCAAATACAACCTTGGTCATGCATCATAGTCTACGCATAGATACTGTTCACACAGTCATACTACTGTACCAATGTCATGTAATTACATCAACTGCATAACATATTCCTATATGAGTTTTGTGTGAAAACTCTGAGCAGCCCTGATGCCATATAAGAACACATTACAGATTGGTTGTTTGTGGCTCATATAGACCATTTCCTGACAAAATGCTAATAGTCACACAATGGTGCTGCTGACCACCTCAATAATCCTTGGGAATAGCAATACAACTGCACATACATTGAATTCCACAAGCTTGCAATTGAATCAAAACATGTCATATTGTTGTGTATATCATAGCATACTAACATGTGGATGAAACAAGACTGAAATTAAATACATCAATGTAATCAGTATGAATTTATATTGATGTCTGTGCCAGCACATTTAATGATGGTAGGTAGACACATGCACACCTGTTCCATACTGCAAGTGTCTCTGTAATGGTGGAATGAGAACTGTGTAGAATGTTGATCTACCATACCACAACAACATGTCTTAAAAAGCCAACACTATACATAACATTTTATCATACTATGTCAACAGTTCTCAGGAGGCATATTACTATAGCTGTTATTGAAAAAGCATGTAATGAACTGGAAGCAGTGGACATCAATATATTAGCTCACATCACAAATTGTAATAACCTCTTGTAGGCTTATTGTACATCCACACCTCAACATAGCGTGTGTCAACAATAGCAACACTGACATGTCCAATGTTTTATGGTCATAGGACAATTATCAACCTAACAGCCAACATCACATAAATCCTAGCCATTATTATACCATTAAAACAAATTCTGTATATCTACATGATGGAAGATAGCAAGAGTATTGTGTGTATATCTGCATTTGCTGGCTTGCATTACATACTGCTGGTGCCCATAGGGGCATGTGCACCACACCATGACAGAGTTAGCAATCACACATGCAGTTGTCTGTTGATGAGCTGCAGAGGCTCATGGAAGGTCTCTGGTTCATGATGTGTGTATGCATATTTGGCATGAGGATATCCTACACTCCTCTGCAGGAAGGATGGTATGTGTCCAGAGGAAAAAAGAGGAAGGTAAATGCATGGGGCTACATTAAATATTCCCCTAAGTGGGGGTGAAATGTAGAGTGATTCAAAAGATCATACAATGGCCATAATCTTCCAACAACCACAGACACAGCAGTAGAATTGGTCTGATTTGAACAATACACCTGTGTAGGTATAGAAGATGAATACTACGCAATATAACAGTAGCACCACCACATATGTCTGACTTTAACACTGTCATGTTGAACTTTATGGAGTATGATAGCGTCATTATATGCTGAGAAGAACATGTTGAGAGGAGTTTCTGTCATGGAAGTGGAGTCACATGACTGTGTTAATTTGTCTCAAAAGTAATATTTAGATGTATATACACTCAAGTTATCTGCTGTCAAATTAGACCCTTATATATCTAGGTAAAGTATCTTGAAAACACATTAGTTAATGTTACTGCCACAGCACAGAATTGTCTTAAAAACTGTCAGAGTGCATGTTATATGGGATGACATCACCAGTGTATGTTACAAGAAGATGTTCAGAAGAGGGTCTTACGTAGCTGTGGATTCACTTATCTTTCTAAAACTGTGACCATACGTATTGCTGAATGCATATACAATCCCATTGACTGCAGTGGAAGTAGAACCCCTACTTGACAGAAATTAACCCAAGTGCCACAGTACAAGTCTGGCTTCTATGGTGTCAGACAACACTTTATAGCTGATGACATCAGCAATGGCTGTTGAGAAGAAGATGGTAATAGGAGTATCTTGTGCTCTTTTAAAATGGTTTCTTGAATGTCAAAGAAGTGAATACAGACAGACACAAGTTGACAGCAGAAAAAGTAGAAACCCTGACTATCTACAGAGGACTGTGCTTAATTCCAGCACCACAGCACAAGTCTTGCTTCTACAGTGTCAAACAACACTTTTTAGTTGATGACATCAGCAATGTCTGTTGAGAAGATGATGGTAGTAGGAGTGTCTCACATGCTAGTTTAAAACAGCCTTTTGAATGTCAACTAAGTGAAGACTAACAAATCCCATACACACACGCACACCAGTTGACTGCAGGAAGAGTAGATCCCATAGCTAACTATTTATAGAACACAATACTTAACATAAACACCACATCACAAATTTGGTTTCTATAGTGTCAGACAACCCTTTATAGCTGATGATATCAGCAGTGTCTGTTGAGAAGAAGATTATTTATTTATTTATTTATTGTATTTGTTGACCGAGAAAGTCCACTAGGCCTAGAAGAGCCAATTTTCAGTGGAAGCCCAGGGAGAAAAGCTCCACAAAATTTAAATTAACATACAAAATATATACAAAAGATTTAAATACGATATTGATACATAGAAATTAGGATACAAGGCTGCAAATAAAAACACAAGTTTAACAGTGATAACATTTTATTAATTGCACACAAAGGTCTTAATCTATGAGAGAGAGAGAGAAAGAAAGAATGAAAGAAAGAAAAGTGATAGGTTAGTACATAGGATGATGTCATACTGGAAGTTACTATCACATGAGAGAAAGTAGATAGCAAAAGTGGCAAAGTGTATGAACGTCAGCTGTGAACAAGAAAGAAGGATGCAGAATATCTAAGTTAAAAACATGAGGATAGGTATATTAATGTGTAAGGTTCAAGCTGAAGAATATGGTTATAGGGTGTAAAGCAGGTGGACAGAATGAGTGAGAGACAAACAGGAGTTGACAGAAAGAGATAGGAAGCAGACGACAGAAAGAGACAGGGAGGTACAGAGAAGAATAATGGTAAGTTTTTAAAAATTGATAGGTGTATAGCAGGTAACATAAAAAGATAGGAAGTAGGTGACAGAAAGAGACAGGAAAGTATAGAGAAAAATAATGGTAGGTTTTTAAAGAAGCAGGTGACATAAGATACAGGAAGGTAGAGAAGAGTAGTGGTAAATTTTTAAAGATAGAGATTTATATTCCAGAATGGGAAATCAGGTGTTGGGATTTTTTGGTGGGGTACAGGAGCAAAGCCTCTAAGAGAAAAAATGTAATTTAAGTGATTTTTTTAAAGGAGGCAGGATTATTGATTGCTCTGAGTGATGGAGGAAGATTATTCCATAGCTTGAAGACAGCATAGGAGTACAGCATTTGGCCAGCTGAGAGTTTGGTTTTCTCAATAAGTAACAACATTTTGTTTTTGGATCTGAGGTGGCGATTGTGGAGGTACATGGTCACTATGGATGAGAGGGAGGGGCAGCTTTCAGGTTGGAAGATTATTTTGTGGGCTGTAGTTAATTGAAGGTAAGTAAGATGATGAGAAGATTCTAGCTAATTTAGTTGATGAAGTGTGGAGCAGTGGTGTGTTGAGTATTTAGCATTTGTAGCAAATTTGGCAATTTTATTATAGCATGCATTGTGCTTATTTTTTAGGGAGGATCGTAGGTTGGTGAGGATGGGGCACCATTTACCAATGTAGGAAGTATATATGATGAGGCTAGGGCCTTTTTAGTAGTCAGACTGAGAAAATAGGTGTGTCTGTAGAGGGTACCTAGCTTTTGATATGTTTTTTTGATGTTGCTGTGGATGTGAAGGTCAAAAGTTAATTTGTCATCAATGATGACACCTAGCAATTTTGTACTAGGGACAACTTCTATGATAGTGTTGTTGAGGGAGCTAACAGTAAATAGAGATTTGTCAATGTGATTAGCTTTTGTGGGGGTAAATAATAGAAGTTTAATTTTATTTGGGTTCGGGGCGAGGTGGTTCTGGGACATCCAGTGCTCAGTAGAGGTGAGTGCTTCTTGGGTAAGATGCTATAATTCAGTGAGGGAATTGGAGGAGCAGATTATTTTTGAGTCATCTGCATATTGGATGACAGTACTATGAGTTAGAGTTTGATGAAAGTTGTTGATGAATATAGTGAAGAGGAGGGGACCCAGAATTGAACCTTGGGGAACTGTTGTAATAGCAGTAATAAAAGGGGAGGATGAGTGGTGCTTTTTGGTGGACTGCTGCCTGTTTTTGAGGTAGTTGGTAAACAATTGTAGGGTGGGGGAGATAGTCT
Source organism: Protopterus annectens (assembly GCF_019279795.1). NCBI lineage: Eukaryota > Metazoa > Chordata > Ceratodontiformes > Protopteridae > Protopterus > Protopterus annectens. Next base: position 475,350,132 of record NC_056742.1, read on the forward strand.
AAGGTTAGAGAGTTTGGTAAGCAATAGTGAGTGAGAAATGGTGTCAAATGCCTTTGATAGATCGAGAAAGAGAGCGGAAACTAATAAGCCAGCATTGTGAGCTCTATTTGCTGTGTCTAAGAAGGAGATCAGGGCAGTGTTGGTGCTATGTCCTGGTCTGAAGCCATGTTGAGTAGGGGGAGAGCAGTAGGGTTTCGCTAGATGATTTATTAGCTGAGTATGGATACACTTCTATAATATTTTGGAGATGGGGGAAATAAAGGCAATAGGATGGAAGTTTGAGATGTCAGAGTTGTTGACACCTTTATGAAGAGGAATGACAAATGATTTCTTCCAAATATCTGGTATGCATGATTCTTGAATGGACTTATTGAGGAGGATGCTGATAGGATAAGCAATGGAAGGGGCTGCTAGTTGTAGGTATTCTGCGGGTAGATTATCTGATAGTAGGATTGTCTTACATACTGGTCTCTTGAATGTCAACCAAGCGATCACTAACAGACACCCAGAGCAGTTGCCTCCACTGAGAGTGGAACTCCTACTTAACTAAGTATACCACCTGGAGAACTCAGTACCTAATGCAAGTGTCATTGCATAGACTGACTTTTGCAATGCTGCTGGCCAACTTATAGTGCATAACATCATCACTGGATGTTTGACAGAAGCTGTTGGGAGGCCTGTATGTAGGAAGCCATATATGACTATCAAAATATTTGCTTTCCATGGGACTTTCTTTCTGAAAGTAGGTTACACAGTTACTGTCACACAAACACCAGTTGATCATATTGAGATTGGAACTCTTTCCTACATAAGTAAGCCAGCTAGAGAACTCAGAATTTAACACAAGTGCCATAGCACAGGTCTGCCTTTTAAAATGCTTCTGGAGAAACTATAGTGTGTGACATCATGTTTGGATGTTTGAGAGAAGATCTTGAGAAGCATGTTTGAAATGGATGGGTAGCCATGTATGAATATCAAAATATTTGCACTCCATGGGACTGATTTGATGACAATAGGATACACACTTAAGCTCTTCTTTTTTTTTTTTCAAAACTCACTTAAGCTCTTCTGACTGCAAACACAAACAACAGTTACCTGTAGTGAGTTTAGAATCCCATTCTGGCAAAGTATACCTGCTAGAAAGCTCAGTACTTAACACAAGCACCACAGCACAAGTCTGAGTTTTGTAATGTTGTTTGACAAATTGTAGAGGATGACATGATCATTGGATGTTTGAGAGAAAATTTTGGGAAGCCCTGTATGAAATGGATGAGTAGGTATGCATGGCTGTCAAAATATTTGTACTCCATGGGACTGTACTGATGGCAGTAAGATACATAGTTACATTCTTCTGAAATTTTTGCCTTGTCATAGTAGTCTTTATGGATGATGCAATCATCATCATTATATGATCTAGTTAACATATCCTGCTATGAGAGCAGTGTGCAAATTTTGGATGTACTATTTTTTGTTGTGTTTCCAATATACAGGTATACTTTAAGAGATAGCTTGCCAAACTAGCTGCAAGCAACTGTCAGGGATGCATGCAGTATACAGACACACATTTTTTGTGATCATATTTGTTTGTTAATATTTTTGAAGAATTGCTGTTCACATTAATACAAGTATAGGAAATCTGAATGTACATTGTCATTATAAAGGAGTACATGTTATGTAACAATGAATGTTTTGTATTTATTTTAGTAGCATAGTTGATATTTGGGAACAAGTACTGAGATACCAAGTTTCAAGTGCATGGGTGCAACTAACACATGACTGACTGTAAATATATATTCAGTCATTAAAATTGCCTTCCCTTAGGTTATGTTTTTACATGGACTTTAAATGGAATGAAGACTAACTAGACAGTAAACATAAGTAATACATGCTAATAAGCACTTTCCATAGTGCACCACCAAGCAGCTGGATTGTGTGATCAATGACTAAGTGTTTGTTCATGCAAGATACCTATTTAAGGACTCTAGCCGAACTTGAGAAATACTTATCCATACTGGCTATGGTGGACTCAGCTACCAGATTCTATGGTGTCATAACTAATTCATATTGGATGTATTGAGTCATAAATTGTATAACCTTAAAAAATATTTATACTGCTTTCCCCATTTATGCATAGTTAACAGATGAGCAAGCTTGGGTCTCTGTTTCATTCACAAAATTAGAAGAGCTGTATTGGTTCACTTTCCTCCATGCAAACAGATTAAGTGCAAAAGCATTGCAGTCAGTATTTTGGACAGCACTGAGTAGAATAAATGCACCTGCTGCTTAGTTGACTCTGTGGCAGCAGGTGTAAGTGTGGTTCTTATTTTGAGCACAGATGATACAGGGTTTGAATTCAGTTATATTGAATATTTTTGCATATATATTCATAATGTCATTAAATAATTGCATGTGATTATTGGAAATGTGAGAGGCAATCACTACAGTGAAATACTGTATAAAAACAAACAGTACTCAAATGATTTATGCCAACAGTACACATACCACATTACATATTTATACAGTCTTCATTCTAAATATTTTATATAAAATTTTTAATATGAGTGCCTTTATTCTACTTTAACTGTGTGCTTCCTTAGTGCAGTAGGTTTAAGGAGCATTGTGCAGAGATAACTCCACCATGCCATAGGACACGAAGAGCCATTCACCATCACTTAGCATTGAAGTGCAATGCCAAACACCTTGCAAATAGAAGACATAAAGTGAAGGGCTTCATTTGGGGTTTCTTATTTATGTGCATGGCATGTGATTCTATTTTTTTTTTACCAAATTAAAGGTGTGAAAATGAGGTTGATAGGTAAGTGGTAAAATGGGGAGCAAGCAGAGTAAAGAACAAAGGGAAAGCAATATAGGAATGTGAAGGAGGAAAGAACCATAGATATCCACTTCTTCAACAGTGTAAAATGAATATGTATAGAATATTGGCTGAATTTGGACTGTAACCGCAACAAAGATGGATGACAATAATGCAACCATGTTGCATAGTCAATTGGACTGAATAAAGTATGTGAAGATTTGTGTGTGAAGTAGAGAGCTATGTATGGAAAAATATTTTGTTGGGGACAGTTGACCAGTTTTGAGTTTTTATTTCAGCAAGACAGGAATGTAGGGTAAGGGATGTAGATATTTCAAGGTCAAGTAAGTAGGTAGGTGAGGAAGTGAATGCATCAAACAGGACAAACAAGACAAGAGACAGGGATGGTGAGGGACACAGGCTGGAGGGGCATCATGATTTGGAATAGGAAGGGGACATCAGGTGCCCATTCCTGTCATATGTGGGGACAGTGAGAATCTAGTCTTCAAGCTCAGAACTGTCATCACTCTCCCCCTCTTCAGCTTGCTGTTGGAGTGCTTGATGTTTTAATTTGCCCACCATTCCAGCAAGCATCTTCGCCACCCAACGAAGGTATTTACAACCTCACCCACCATGCCTGGCATCTTCTGGTGGGTGACAAAATTACCATTTCCACCAATACTCCAAGAGGGTACCACTGCACGAGGTTCTAGGGAAATGCTACCTGATTTTCAGAGCCCAGGTAGTGCCAGGGATGGATTGGCAATACTCCCAGGTTGGGTCTGAGATGTATGGGATGTTGATGCAGGAGATTTAGGAGTGAGGACAGGCTGGGCCACAGTGGTTTGCCTATCTTCCTGTGCTGAAAACCATGTTATGAATTGTCAGAATCTGATATCATCAAAATGTTGTGACCAGAGGTGGAGCCTACATGGCCAACTGAAAGCAGTGAATTATGAGAGCTCAATAAACTAGTATAATAATATATGAAAATTTTATTATTTTCAATTTTAAAACATCAGAAATCTATAGATAAACTACTAAACTACATAAACATCAATTTTGGTGGAGATATGCAAACATTTTCCTATCAAGTATATTGAGTAACTGAATATGAACAACTCAAGGAATTTTCATCCAGATGCTGCTTTGAAAAAAGAACTGCAATTGATGACATCTACTTTACAGGAACTATCTTTGAAGATAGATGGCTTTAAAATGAGTTAGAAAACCTCAAATTGAATTCTCAAAAACAGACTGATACTCTTAAGGAACTATTACAGCAATAGCATACAAAAATAACAAATATAGAGACGTATCTAAATGACTTTGAAGAGAGACTCAAAGAGGAAGAGCTCCATAAAGAATTTCTGCTTAAACAGAATACATAGCTGCTTAACAAAATAGATTATTTAGAAACAGAAAACAGGGAAAGGAGAAACAACATAAGGATCTTTGGTCTGCCTGAAAACATTGTAGAAGAAGACATTATTTCATTCTTAACCTGGATTCCTGAATTTTTCAACTTGAAAGAGGGACTTTCATTTGGAATTTAAAGGGTGCATAGAGCACTGAGGAAACCTGCTTCTAACTCAACAATTACTCCATCTAGATCCATAGTTAATAACATTTCTTTCATTTCTGGACAAGGAACTCATATTAAAATCTGCTTGGAGAAAATCACCCTTAACATACAGTCAAAGCCTTATAAGACTTGGCAATGATTACTCTTCCAAAATACTAGAACAAAGGAAAAAGTATGGCCAATAATAAAACTGTTAAAAGAAAACAACATTAAAGCACAGTTGGCCTTTCCTGCCAAGATAAAAATACCTTTTGCCAATGAGATGAGAACCTAATGACTTAGAAGAAGCTCCTATATTCATCAAAAACAACAACAAAGTGTCTATCCTAGAAGAAATGGAATGGATGACCCCTACTCTTAAAAGAATAAAAGAAACAAATCCTTGGACTGATGCTAGAAAGAAGAAATAAAAAAAAACTGATTCCAAGATAGCTGTCCCAAAAAAATAACTCTTACAACTACATCTCTCAAAGTATCAACTGATATGATACATCACTTGTCATCTGTTTATATTTGAAAACAAAAAATAGGGTTTCTTAAACAACAGAGAAACAGTAATGATTTATTCAGAATGTTCAAAGAGTTCAATAATTCGTCAAAAACAAAGGTAGGTCAAGATGGATTACTATTTATATTATTGGGAAAGAAATGTATTATATAAGCCAAACAAAGCAACATATAATACAAACATAGGACTTTCCATTCCCTTACCTGAACTCAGTGAATACTTATCTTGTTCATGTTAACTGATTTTATTTGTAATAATTTAAGTAATTAATTAACTAATTCAATGAGGTACCATTCATCAGAATTCAGACTCAAATGTAACAAATTAACATCAGATATAATAGTATCAGTAGAGTGTTTTAAAAAATGCTGTCGTGGAGACTAATGCCTTCTTCAGTTAAAGTATGATTTAGAAATGTCATATATATCCTGGTTAAGTAATAGTAGCAGGCTCTTAGTACAAATGTCATCATTATTCTGTCTAAATATAGTTAAAATCAGTTGTGGCAGGTATCATAGCTATGAGTGCTGTTTGATCAATCCTGATATGGTCTGCATGGATGCAGCCATGTCTGGCAGCTAGTACAAATGTCATTATTATTCTGTCTAAACATAGTTAATATCAATTATGGCAGGTATTATAGCTTTGAGTGCTGTTTGATTAAGCCTGACATGGTGTGCATAGATGCAGCTATGTCTGGCAGCTGTTGAAATTTGCCATTTTCATCTCCGGGAAGCTGTGGCTTGCGGCTTGTGATCAAGGTTTACTGATGCTCATGTATTAGGAAGAGACATTTGGTGTTTTAGCCTGAATCCAGGGGAAGGGGGTGGATAAAACTGTGATTTGGGAAATTTTGGCAGAGAATAGTTTGTTTACACATCTGCCGAGTGAGAGGTGGGAAGGCTGGAAGAATGTGTGGCTGTTATTGCTTGTTGTGGCAGCTTGTTGGGAGGTTTTTTTTTTTTTTTTTTTGCTCTCTGTTCTTTTTCTGGCTGCTGCCTCACTGAAAGGGATGGAATTTAGGTTTGAAGTTGCATTGAAGTGAAGCTTTTACTTCAGATGCATCATGCGATTCTGGCATGCAGTACACAGACACACTAACAGAAAGAGATGCTCCCAGGTTGCTATGGTAACAGAGACAGAGTGATGATAATGCTTAGTGGCTCTTAGGAGCCTCCAAGATGATTCTCGGCAATAAAGTTTTTTTTTATTTTTAAATATAATAAAAGGGCTGTTTTAAACCACATGTACACATATTGATGGTCTCCCAACACTTCCTTTAGCTCATCAAGTTGATTCTTGATAAAAAAAAAAATAATAAGTGCAATTTTATATTTAAAATGTATTTGTGGTCCAAACACATTAAGGATTACATGCCATAAACTAAGAACCAGTGAACCAAACAGTAATGCTACTACAGTCAAATATTCCAAATGAAACCACCAAATGTGTCACAATAAAAAACGTGACACATTTGGTGGTTTCATTTGGAATATTGGACTGGAGTAACATTACATTAAGGACTTACACAAGAGTGGAAGTCTGAGTTATTGTGAAAGACTAAGAATACTTGGTCTTGTGCAGTACCCTTTGCAGTGGTCTGGGAATAGAGTTTGTTTAGACATGTTGGGCATATGGGGATAGCTGATTCTAGGGGTGTTAGGGGTTGCCAGGAAGTGCTATAGAGTCATCAGATTTCCTTCGTTGAAATATCTGTGAGAATGGAAGGTATGTTGAATGGTTCAGGGGCAGAGTGACCACTGCATGGAACAGGCTGGTAAAATGGAACAGAACAAATAATGGTTTAAATATTTTAAGAACAGCCTGGAAACACACCACATGAACTAGTGAATGGTATTCTGGCAAAACTGGATGGGCATTGCTGTCCATGCTTGAAGTACTGATATTTGTGTATGTAAGGATAGAAATATGCTTATAACAAATAAGAAACTAGAAGGGTCTCATAATTTAATGTCTATGGACTGTATAAACACACTTGGAAGGAGGAGCTAATAATAAGAATAAGCATTACAGCTTGTGGTCTCTCAAATAACTAAGCAACAGCCAAAAAAAAAAAAACACACACAATAGTTATGCAATGTATGACTTTAGTAAATCTATACATAAAATATACAATTGTCATGTGCTTCTGTATAATAACACTACTGTCTTAACTTGTCATAAATGACATACACTACATTGAACATCAAAGGGAAGCATGATGATTTTCTTATATAAGTAAATGTGCATAACAAGTCATGTAATTGCTTTAACTTGAATTGTAGTTTTTGTAAACCATCTTGACCATATATAAAACTTAAGTGGTTACCAAGGTAACCAATGTTTTTATACATGATACCAAACTGATAAAGTTGTTCAAGGGGAACAATAGAAGCCTGAACCTGAAATGTTACAGGATGTAACAATCATACTCTGAACAAATAGTATTAAATTGACAATAGACACTCAGTTTTATGACACAGGCTTGTGTATAATAGCACTACTGTTTTAACTTGTCATAAATGAAATACAATATATTGAACATCAAGGGGAAGTGTGATGATTTTCTCATATAAGTAAATGTGCATGACAAGTCATATAATTGCTTTAACTTGAATTGTTGTTTTGTAACCCATCTTGACCATACATAATACTTAAGCTATTACCAAGGTAACTACTGTTTTATACATAACATCAAACTGACAAAGTTATTCAAGGGAAAAAATAGAAGCCTGAACTAGGAATATCACATAATGTAACAATCACATTCTGAACAAACAGCATTAAATTGACAATAATCACTCAGTTTAACCTTTGCTGATTATACAAAATAGAATGTTGCCATTTAAATCTAAAAACTTTCAGTATATGCCATAAAAAGGCAATTCATGAATATGGAAAGGGAACTTGTAATCATTAATCACAATAAGTGAATCTGTTGTTTTTAACTTACAATTTCACTGATTTATAATAAAAAATGACATATATGAAAATCCTTATGTGTAGAAAATGGGGTGAAGTGGGATGCACTAGCTTTCATCAATGTTCACATAAAACAAACTTGATGTTTAAGTTAGCGACAAACAAAGTGATTACTTAAATGCTGGCATTTAACAAAATATAACTTCTGAAATAGCCAGTAAAATACATTGTATTATAAACATTATGTGTAAATATTATTACCATTTATTTATATTAAGTAATACGTTTTGAAAGACTTCATCAATAAGGGTGAATATATTAAATAACTGTGTGGTATAATCTTTTACTGAGGTTTTGTATATGACACATCTTACTTTACTATGATTGAATTGCTTGTCATCTGTTTTTACTGTAAATATTAATTGTTTACACAATAGGTAGACATTTATATTGTATTAGAATTCTGTCTAATCTACAATAGTACTATATCTGTTCAAAATAATATAAATATTCCTTATTCCTATTACCAATATTCTCCATATGATAATCAATTTATGGAGCTCACTTGTTCTGGATTGGCAAGGTATGAGTAGGTTTATGCATCAGATTAGGACTAATTTTCAATCCACGGTTAGCGTGGATCTTATTTTTGTTACCATTTATTAATTTAAATTTGTTATTTCATAAAAACATTCTTAGTAAGCCTGACCAAAACATTACTTTATTGGTGAACACTCAAAGTATAAAACTGATAATTTCCTTTGAAAGGTCAAACATGTACTTTATAGTTATCAGAGGAAAATGTTTAATAGTCATAATAAAACAAAAATTCATAGTCCAAATAACCTAAGATGGATTTAACTTTATTATCTTTAAATAACAATGGCTTAAACAATCCTAAGAAGAGCTCAACTCTACTGAAATATTTAAAACTGAACAAAGCACAAATTGTCTTCCTTCAAGAAACTCATTTCAAAACAAATGACAATTACAAATGGAATGCTAAGGAATATATGATATTGGTGCAATCCACTTATAAGACAAAGACAAAAGGGGTAACAATTTTATGGAGAACAAATGTGATTAACCCTGAAATCATTTATAAGTATGAAGATAAAAAAGGCCTTATGGCATTAGTAATTGTTAAATATAATAACAGAATATGGACCCTAGCCAATCTATACTGGTTTCCAAGCATTGGAAAAGGAACTGTTAAAAACCTTTGGATTTCATTGCCAATAATTATAAAGGCAACCTAATATTAGGAGGAGATTTTAACTGTATATTTGCTATTTCTGAAACTACAAATAAAAGACCACTGCATACATCTGCTGTATTAAAAGATTTAAACAAGTGGGTAGAATAATTTCATCTTGTAGATACTTTCAGATTTAAAGAATATACATTTTTGTTGTTTTCTCATCAAGATCACAGATTTGGTACCCAAACTAGAATAGGGTCTATATTATAACAATGAATGATCAGATGATTGAACATTATTATATCGACCCCTAAAGTGCAAAAACTCAAAACAGCAAAGAACCAGAACAGTGATTTTTTTTCCCAGGAAAAAAAAAATCGCTATTCCTAAAAAAAAAAAAAAAAAAAAAAAAAAAAAAAACATTAAATGAAGTGCTTCACTCCCCACACACCCCCTACTTAAATATACCAACTCTGAGATCTCACGACAGTGATGGAAATCGCACAACTTGGATGGCCGGCCGGGCGATTTATTTCCTTGGGAAAAAAAAATTTCTGTTCCGGCCATTTGCTATTTTGCCGGTTCGACAGTTAGTGTTTGAACTAACAGCGTTTGATCATCTGATCATTCACTGATCTAAAGTAGACCCCCTAGAACAGATAAAATATTTGCTACCGATGACTTCCACTCTAAAATCATTAATTTCTCAATCACTCCCTGCCCCTTTTCAGACCACAATTCATTGATACTAAAACTTCAGAATGGGTACAAACCATTAATCTTTAATTCCAGACTTCCAGCATATATAACTAAAATTAAAGAGTTCAAATTCTGGTTATTATCTGAATTATAGTTCTTCTTAGATATTAATTACACCACAGATATAAATAAAATAATAACATGGGACTCACTAAATGCTTACATATATGGTAAAACCCTAACTTGGTATAAAAAAATCAGAGAATGGGATTCTGAATTATTAGATCTACAATCCAAACTCTTGTCAGTAAAAGCTGAAAAAAATCAAAACCATTTGGAGATTAAAAAGAAAGTAGACGTATTAAACAATAAACACAATGAAATTCTAACACATAAAACTAGTTTAGCTTTAGGAAAACTAAAAATTAATACCTTGGCCACTTCTTCCAAATATCTACATAATGTTTCCACAAGAATCAAAATTCAATCAAAAGCTAATAACATTAAAAGTATCTCCCATGAAAAGAAAGGGAAAAGATGTCTCAGATATAGTTGACATTCTTGATGCCTATATAAATCATTATATGGAACATTTCCAAATAGAAAATATACATATCAATCAATTAAATCTAGATGAAAAATGTTCTAATAGAAAAAAATACCAGAAAAATAAAACTAGATCTGCAAGTACCCATATCCTGCAAAGAAATTACAGATACAATAAAAGATGGTAAAAATAATAAAGCTCCAGGTATAGATGGCATAATTATGGAAATATATAAACTTTTTCCTTCAAAGATAATATCCCTCTTCCATAAACCTCTATTAGAAATTCAGTCACAAGCTTTAATACCACCCTATTGGAGACATTCCTTAATCACACCAATGCTAAAGGAAAACAAATCCCCAAACCTCTGTACCTCATATAGACCTATATCATTATTAAATAATGACTATAAGATATTTATGACAATATTAACTAACAGAATGAAAATACCACTATCCAAAACCATAAATAATGATCAAACTGGAGTTATATATCATTGACACACACGTGGCAATATTAAAAGAATAATTTATCTTATAGATTATGTTAATAAAGAAAATAAAGAAACCCTCATAATTGGCATATATATATATATATATATATATATATATATATATATACATACATTTATATATATATATATATATATATATATATAGAGAGAGAGAGAGAGCCTTTGATTCCCTAAATTGGGACTATTTATTCAAAACCCTAATGCTATTTAAATTTCCTGCATCCTTTGCTCATCTCCTAAAGATATATATATATATATATATATATATATATATATATATATATATATATATATACATATATACAAATTATTTAGCATATGTCAAGTTAGGTCATTTTACCTCTGAATCTATACATATAACAAAAGGCACTAAACAAGGATGTCCCGTGTCACCGATACTGTTTGCTCTGTCTATTAAACTATTAACAGATTCAATTTGTAACAATATAAAAATCAAAGGAATAGTTGTTTATGAACACTACAATTCTAACGTAATGCTATTTGCTGATGACATATTACTAACATTATCTAATACAAAAGAGACATTAGAAGGATTAGATATATTAATTGAAAAATGTTACATGACTTCAGGACTCCATTTTAGTAAATCAAAATCAAAAATGTTATTTTTAAATAAAAACAAAAGAACTGCAGACTAAGGGTGATCACATAATAGGGAAACAAGAATCTACCTTAAAATATGTAGGAATTGAGTTATGCAAGTATAATAATGAATTAGTCTAAAAAACTGCAATAATATCATCAATACAATTAAAATCTCTATGAAAAAATGGAACAAAATAATATTAACATTTGAAGATTGACTACATTTAATAAAAATGGTTTTACTACCCAAGATCCTATAGATAGGTTTGGCAATACAACTGTTCCCACAAAGGAATATACTTAAGAAATAAACTCATGCCTTATAGAATTTTTATGGTTTCCCAAAACAAACAGAATAGCTTTAATACATCATATCAGACCATGGAAACAGGGAGGATTAATCTATCCTGATATAGAAACATATATAAAAACATCAATATCTAAAACAATCTCAGATTGGATAAGTCCAAATTACTCTGCAAATTGAAAAGAATTACTAACTATAATATCAATAAATAAATTTGATTTACAAAAAAAATTCAAATAATAGATAAGATGGTACATATAACTGATAATATGGTGCATATTATGTATTAGTATGCAATATAACATAAGTAAGACCACTAAAACTCATATAATTAATTACTACATTGACTCATTTAGGAAAATTATTAATGCAAATATAGATTTAAAAATATTTTGATCTTTTAACACCATTTATAGTCACAAAGAACTTTCCACATATAATATATAGAGAAATTATTAATTCCTGGGAACAGAAAGGAATTGTTTGTTGGATCCAATGTATCAAATAACTAAAAGTTTTAGATATGCAAGTAATAAAAACAACATACACAATTCCACAACAGGACTGGCTAACTTTACAGAGTATTCTTTCATACTCACAAGATTTAAGTAGAATAACTAACAATTTTTCATTTAAAGAAACACATATATGAAGTCATATATATTGACTTTGACATGGGAAACAGTATTTTAAATTTTTACAAAATATTGATAAACTATAAAATGAAACCCTGAACCGCATACTGGAAATATATAACAATAGGACACTCAATACAGTTAACTGAAGATATTAAAACAAATATCTTATTATCGATAAAATATATATCCTTTACACAATACCGGAAAGTTTTTAATTGGAAATGCTTGCACAGAGCATTCTTAAACCCAGACAGAATCAGTAAAATTAGTTCTTCCATAAAAGAAATATGTTGGAGATGTGAACAAGTACACAATGCAGATTGGAACCACATTTTCTTTGATTGTGTTAAAATTAATCCATTTTGGAATGGCTTTAAAAACTTTCTACAAGCTTTATTTAATGAATCATTGTATTTAACTAAAGCTCTTATATTATTAAATGTGAACAAAGGTCCTCATTGAATAGGTCAAACATGTATCTAGTATGCAGTATACTTGCAATTTCAATGAAGTGTATAACAAGAAGATGGAATACAAGCACAATACCAACTTTGGAAGACTTCTACAGCATACTGAAGACCACAGCACTATTAGAAACTAAAATTAAAAAACTAAGAATTTATCCAAAGCCATTTATCAACAACCTTGGAGAAAAGTTTTATTGTTGATTGAAACTACAATAATTGAACAGACACTCTGATAAAGGATTGGACATATTTATAAAGTAACTGTATACATTAAGATCTGTTATAGTGTCAAGATAATGTAAACAGTGTACATAGTTATTTAAGATGTTATGTATAAATACTATGGAATTCATTCAAATATATTTGAAAAATAAAAACTTTTTGAGAAAAAAAATGTAGTGACTACACATATAAAAATAAAAAAAAAAGAAAGATAAGGGGTGGGGTAAGAGAAAAAAGATAATTTGTACCACCGTATGCGGCATACAATAATTTAGTGCAGTTTAAGGAATTTATTTACACTTTTACATTTGAGTATATGTTATTAACAACTAAAATCTATAACTGATGATTGCTCCAGGTAATCCTTACAATATGCAAATATTGCACACATGCTTGATCAAATAATACAGATTCAGTTACCACCATGGCATGTATGTCAATTTTGTTGGAATTATTATGTAACATTTTTAAATTATTACATTATATATTTGTTATTACTGGGATTTGAAACCCCAACATCTGAATATACTATTACAGTAAACTTCTATAGTTGGCTTGAGTTACAGATTGAAGCATGCATGCCTGATTTCACAGGTAAGATATGCATGCTTAATTTGCTAATAATGTATTCAACAGCAATACTTTTTTCTAAAATAATGTTATTCTTTTATGCTGCATGCATTTCCTTTCATCTATTAGCCGTTCAAATGCTCAGCATGGGCATCTCTGTTTGCTGCTATCTCCTCGGTAGCTGTAACAAAAAAAGGGAGAAAAAGAGAAGAATATTATGCATACCAGTCTTGGCTATAATCCATCTTTCAGTATGATTTTTGAAGCAGTATTCTCTGTATGCTTACACAACTGTGGGATGTCAGCAGTCATAAACTCATCCAGCCACTGGCTGAGTTCTTTCTGCTTGCTCCTTTCAAGTTGTTATAGTGGTTCCTGCGCTGTTCTCCAATGCATTGAATGGCAGTTGCACTGGAGACAGCTTTGGCCAGGCTATTTCAAGCCTCAGATCATAGTATCCATGGAATAGCCTATGGCTGTAGTGCTTCATGAGGAGTGCAATGAAAATTCTCAAGTCCTCCACACCCCATCTTTGAGCCCTAATTTGGGCAACTTCCCTTCTAGCTCCTGCCAAGTCCATGCAGGTCCAACAGCAACAGTTAGCATAATTTCCTGTCAATTCTAGACATTTCATTTTACAGCTAATGCACAAACCTGAACAACCATGCCAACCACATTTGCACGGTGCTAAGTGGAGAGCGACAGTGGCAAACACAGAGAAAGTCAGTTTATAAACTAGGAAAGGTAATGTGACATTCAGCATTAGCTTTTGGTTGGGATATGGCTGTAACTGTTAGTTGATTTAACTTTGCAGACATGCATTGGGGTATAAATGTTATGACCTGATCCATTTGTTAGTGTATTTACAAAGTGAATAAAGTAATTTGTACAATGTAGGATTCGAATCTATGTAAAATAGACAAAGCATGTTATTCATCCTTGCAACAGATGAAGTGCTGTCAGACATGTTCATTAATTGTTTATACACAGAACAGAATGAGGGGTTGACTGTGTATGTGTGTGACCGGGCAAGGTCCTCATTTACACATTCATGTGTTTGTGACAACCATTGAAGTATGAAGTCCATCCAAAGCCAAAAAACACTATTTTAATTACAGAAACATACTTTTTAGTATGCCCTCAGCCACACATATAATTCACATGAGCTCCAGTGCTATACATAGTTATTATTTATAGTTAAGTTTGCATTGTTCTTTATTTTTTTTTTATTTGATTGGACAAACATTAATTAAATTTGAGTATGGTAGGTTAAAACCCTGGCTTACCTGTATTGTTTGCTTATATTTATAGCATTTGCCACAAGTAAGGTTGGGCTCCAACTGTATTTTTTTACTTTCATTACCATACAGAGTGCTCATTGCAACTAAGACCTTGTTTGTCTGACCTGCTCATTAGTTCCATGTTGAGTGTTAAACCATGTATGCATGTGACATGAAGGTTCAGAAAAATAAATGTTTCCTTGTACAACCACATACAGTTACACATTTAATATTATATCTGACATCCTGTGTATGCTCAATGCACCTGCTAAAGCGAGTTGTCTCTGTGTGCAATTATTTTTCTAATGTTAATTTTTATATAAAGTCAACTGGCACAGCAGTAATACAACTTTGGTCTTTGCTGTATTCAAACTCATACTCACCTATATTGCAGCCCTTAATTTAAACCTTCTGCCACAGAAACAACTGGTCAGTAGCACTATATTTTCACATTCAATACAATTGTATGTGTGCTGCCTGACATGCTTAGTGTGTTTGTGTGTTGGCAAACCACATTCGATAGACTGTATCCATTTTGAAATTGGAAAGCATCTCCTTAGTGTCTGAAGGTGTTCTGGACCTGCAGGTTTTGTTGACCACAGTGCAACGCCAATTAGTGGGTTTGCACGATGGTAAGCAAAAGTTGAAACAATATAGCCTTTTTAAAATTGAC
Organism: Protopterus annectens; assembly: GCF_019279795.1. Taxonomy (NCBI): domain Eukaryota; kingdom Metazoa; phylum Chordata; order Ceratodontiformes; family Protopteridae; genus Protopterus; species Protopterus annectens. Next base: position 475,365,683 of record NC_056742.1, read on the forward strand.
AAGTGTCTATATATTGTCTTTGGGTGTTCTGGAGCTGCAGGTGTTGCAAACCATCATGCAATGCTGCTTTGCAGGTTTGCATGATGGAAAGCAAAAGCAGTAACAGTATATCTGTTTTAAAATTGACAATGTCTGCTTGTTGTCTGGGACATTAGGCCATGTTTGTATGAAGGTACGTAATGCACAAATGTAACAGGCAAAGCTAAACATGCATTATTTTTGTAACAATTTTTATTAGGTTTCATCATTAAAAGGTAAATGTGGGACTTGAACCATACTCTAAATATACTATATACTGTATTCTTCATTCTGTTTACCAGGTGTGTGACACACCCTTGATTCAAAGCTGTAATTTATACATTCTTTATTATGCAAGCAACTTCACATTAAATTTAATGTATTTATCAGCTTCACTGTGTTTGCACTAAGACATGCACTGTGTAAACATTAATATTATAAAAAAAATAACAGCAAAAAAGGTAAAACATTACAAAACACATTTTAACACACATTACAGATTTTTACATAACTCTAGATTTAAACTGTCAGACTACTGAGCCTGCAAAGGTGGTCTTATCATTCTTTGCCAGGGAAACAGCTTTGTACAGTGAAAATCATTGTGCATATAAGCAAGTCCCATTTCCATTGCGGTATTTTAAAGACAGTTTACTATCAAAATAAAGAAAGAAGTCACGATGAATATTCACATCCCCGAACCGGAACCAAGCTGACAGTTCAGAACGTCAATTTTTTGGAAGGAAAACATCAACATTAGACACATAATGGACCTTACAGGAAAAACACCAGACAAACACCATACACATGTCTACTGTTTTGCAGGGGACAAGACCCCTGCACCCCCCACACCCCTGCTAATTATATATTCTAACTCCAAAATCACACTACAGTGAGGAAAATAGTAATTTTCACAAACTATACTGTAGTGCAATCCAATTCAAAACAGCAATGCTCAAAACTGCAAACACAATTGACATATTGACGTTTCAGAGTCGACAGTAATTGCATTCACAGTTTTGTCATTTTGCACCTTACCTTTGACCTACTGGCAACTGATAAGGTGTGTTTCATTATTTTGATAGTAAACCTATAAAGACATACAGCAACTGTACATTCCCAGTTATTTCTACATGTGTTGCTTACATATTTAGTGCAATAAATTATCACACAACCATTTATAAGTATTGTTTATACCAATACAGTTGTGTCTTCTCTTTATATTGTGTTCATTCTTCTCTTATGTGTGCTGTACTCTCACACATGCAGTCTATAGGGCATTTTGTATCATTGTCCTTAAAATGTATGATAATATTAAATGTCAGTAAAATACAGTTTTCTTTAAAAGAAGGAGGGTTTGGCTATCAGTGCACAAAAACTGAGAAATGTATGCTGTTCACTTCCATTTCAAAGCTTGCTATAATTACTTCTACACTTTGTAAGTGTATCCTGGCTGTCACACCCACTGCAGGTATGGGAGTCTGAATTATTGTTGTGTATTCCTTCTCATTCCCACTAATCATTCACATTTGCAATCCATTAGCAACAAACACTGAGATAGTGCCTACATTATGTTTACAAGTGCTACACAAAGCCACGCTTGGGATTCAACAATTCTAATGAGTTCACACCTCATTTGCATCTTTCCCATGTTCAAAGGCCTGAATCTACACCTTAAGAAGGTAAACATGTAGTTAGGGAACGTGAAGATGAGGGGGACATGTGTATTTGTGTAACACAGAGGATTGATATTCATTTTGATGTATCTGCACAGAAGTCTTCTGATATTGCTAAGATATAGTTGTATTTTTCAAGTACATACCAGATTGGTTAACATGTTACACAGAAAATGTTTATATATATGCATAGGTTCATAGGTTCATAGGTTCATACTAGGCTATCTGCCCGAGGGCATTTACAAGCCTAGCCCATAGTTTTGTGGCTTACGCCACCCCTTTAGTATGGGGAACTATACCCATTATTTTGCTGTGCCTCTGTCGAGCAGTGACACTGAGGTAATCCCTGGGGTATATCTGCGATCTCCCATCCATTGGTCAAGATTTCTCTTGAACAAGGCCAGTGAGGTGCTCTGCCTCACATATACCGGGATTTTGTTCCACAGCATAGGGAGTCTTTGGGTGATGAATCTATCCCTCCAGCACGTCCTATTAATAGCCGTGTCAAGGTTTAAGTCTCCCGCCCTTGTGGCTCTGACGGATCTAGATTTTTTGAGGTGAAGCATATTCATCAAATCTGGGTTTGACATGGCCTTGTATGTTAGGCAAAGGTCACCTCTGAGCAGGTGGTAAGCGACTGAATAGAGTTGGAGTTCTTTCAGTCGGGCAGCATAGGACAGATGTTTGAGACCCTTTATCCTTTTGGTGAGGAACTTTTGTGGCCTCTCAAGCTGCTGCAAGTGTCGGGTCAGATACATTCCGAATGGGGCATTGTACTCAATCATTGGTCTGATGAGTGATGAGTATAGCGAGACTATGACCTCCCTTGATCTAGATGAGAATCCCTTCATGATAAGGTGGGCAATGTAGAAGGTCTTCCTAACTACTTTGGCTACATGGGTGTCGAATGACAGACTGCTATCAACTTGGGTCCCCAGGTCCCTGATAACTTCTTCTGTGCTCAGTGGATTGCCACCTATTTGGTAGCTAGGGTAACCTTGTTTTTCCCGAAGGGTATGACTATGCATTTTTTGGCATTTAACTTTAGGCCATGGCTCTGGCACCAGTTATCCATTTCTGTGAGACCCTTCTGAAGGATATCTGTGTCAGATGTGTTTTCTACTATGGCGCCCAGTTTGCAGTCATCTGCAAACTTTGTCAGCCATAACCCTCCTGTGTTTGCTTGTACTTCGGAAAAGTAGATGCCAAACAAGAGTGGGCCCAGGACTGAGCCCTGTGGTACACCACTTGTGACAGGCTTTGAGTCTGACATGGCGCCAGCAACTCTGACCCTGTGTGTTCTGTCACTCAGCCAGTTTGCGAGCCATCTTGTGATGTATGGGTTAACATTTAAGCTGATGAGTTTTTCAATGATACCCGAGTGGGGTATTGTATCGAAGGCCTTTGCCAGATCGAGGTAGGCTGTATGGACTGCCTTTCCCTCATCAATGGCTTTGGTGACTGTTTCGAAAAAGTCAACCAAGTTTAGGAGGCATGATCTGCCTTTGACAAAGCCAAACTGGGATGGATCCAAAGTCTGCAAATTCCATATGTCTTTATTTATGAGGTCCATTATGATCCTCTCCATGGCTTTGCAGATAAGGCGTGTCAAGCTAATGGGCCGGTAATTTCCAGGGTCGGTGGAGGCACCGCCTTTATGAAGTGGGACCACAGTTGCAGTGCGCCACTCCCTGGGTACGTATCCAGAGGTAAGACTATGATTAAACAGCTGTCCTAGCTGTGGGTTTAATTCCTCGTTGAGTTCGTGGAGCACACAGCCAGGGACACCATCAGGTCCCATGGATGCTGTGTTTTTTGCTTTGGAGAGAGCAGTTCTCACTTGGGCGTTGGAGATGTTTGGGGGGCTGCAATCGCTTGGTATAGATATCTCTCCTTTTGGGGGGGAGATTAAACTGTTATCTGCATGCACTTCTTATAGTTTGTTTTTGGCACAGGCATTTTGGCATACGTTGACTTCCACAGATAGTCTTATTAACTTGCATTACAATTGGTACTGTTAAAAAAGTGCTTACCTTACAGTCTTCTATCTTATTCCATGGAATCGTAAAGTACATATATTGCCAAAGATGAAGGGGTGTTATGCTTCTAAGATGGTCCATAGACACCAACAGGGAAGTGCTGGGCACAGTGAGAGATGACTAGCAATCATATAAAATTGACTTTTGTGCTGTAAATATGTACACAGCTTGCGAAAATTGTGTGCAAAGCATTTATAACAAGTGCAGCATGTGTTATTCCTTGGATTGTATGAACTGTCATTTTCCCATTGTTTTAAGGGCAGAGGAGCCAAATATTATTTTTGTGTTGCCACAGTGGAAGTAGGTTTTCAAGAGTTTTGCTCTTACAGCTATGTAGTCTTTCTGGTATTTCTCTGGTAAACAATACAGTACTCCTTTGGCATTCTTTGTTTTAGTCTAAACATTGGTTTGTGTCCGAGTGTGATATGTTACAAACACAATGATCTTATATCACACACCTTATACTTAGTTACATCAGCAGGTAACAGTATGCAAGGATCTGACATTCATTTGTGTTCTTAGACATTTATTGTCTTTTTTTTTTTGTGATCAACACTTACCATGATAATCCAGCAGTTAAAAGTGTTTTACTTTGGGGCTGAGTCTGTGTGATGCTAGCAGTACACAGCTATTACATGGGTAAGTAACTGTAGCTAATTTTGCCTGGCATCACTGTTACTGTATGTATGCAAGTTTTATCACCTTAGCTGGTGAGCATGTGTGCTATCCATTGCCTCTTAGCTAGGGTGAAGGCATATTGGCATGCCTATATCCATCTACTCCAACAGTGGCTGGTGATTCCCCATCTGACTCTTCATCTCTGTCTGGCTGTGATGACCTTGCCAGGTGTAAAGGGAAGTGTGGCCCTTCCCCTTGGTGTTCCTGCTGTAACTGTTTTCTCATCACAATGTTGTGAAGGATGGCACAGAAGGTGACAATTTCAGCAAAGGTATGGGGATTGTACTGCAGCCCTCTCCACGATGTATCTAGGCATGAGAACTATGACTTCAGCAGCTCAAACCCATGATCGATGATATTTCTTGTTTGAGTGTGTGCCTCCTTATAGCATTCTTTTGTGGGTGTGCATACATTTCGGATGGGTGTTATCAGCCACTCCTCCAGTGCATATCCTGCACTTCCCAGTAAATGACCCAGTGGGCTATCACTCCTACAAAACCTGTGAAAGAGTTGGGAGTTATGCCAGATATGTGAGTCATGGTAACTGCCAGGGTTATTAGCACACACATTCAGGAGGATTCCCTTAGCATTACACATGACCTAGCAGTTAATGGAGTGGAATCCCTTTCTGGTTATATACACCCTTCCCTGGCCCCCAGGTGGTGCTTTGATTTCAATGTGGGTACAGTCTATGACACGTAGGACTTTAGGAAAGTGTGCTACAGGGTAGAAATCCTGCATAGGTGCAACTCTGTCCTCAGGTGTATGGGGAAACTGTATATAATCACTGGCATGTTGTAGCATAACATTCAGGAATTGATGTAAGATCCTGAATGCTGGTGCCTGTGACACTCCTAGCATAGCTCCTGTTGGCCACTTAAAGGTTCCTGTAGCTAATATTCTAAGTGCTACACATACCTTAGTCTTCACTTGTTTTAGTTCCCCTCAGTTTGCCCTTGTTTTCAGTTGTAGATGACAGAGGAAGCTGAGTTCCTGTAGTGTGTCTCTATCCACCCTGTAGTACTTTATAATTTCCACATCATGCAGACCTTGGAAAGTTATACAGGGTCAAAACCCCCTTCTTCTTCTTGGCTGGGGCTATTAGCAGCAGCAGCAGCATAGACTTGGGTCTGTTGCAAATACACATATATAACAGCAACTGAAGCCCCTAACATCATTTCTTTGTACGGAACTTTCTGTGTCTGTATTCCAGTGGGTTTTGGAAGCCCCATGGAAAATGAATTGTTTTATAGCTTGTTGAATAGCTTCTCCATCTTATTAATAGTCTACATTTCAGCTGCTCATGGCATAATTAGCATGCTACAATGTTTACTGTGTTTGTATGGCTCTACACACCACGTAGAGCCACTTGCTAAATATAAAACGGCACAGTACTGTGTGTGCATCATGTCGCAGCATGTAGACAGTCTTAGTGAACTGTGTAGGCTTTATTGACTCCAGATAATTTATTTTTTTAATTTGTTCACTGAAGAAGTGACTGTTATACCAGTGCAGTCCCAGGACTGGTAAGAATTTTGAATGAAGCAAAAAAGTTTAAGCATACCAGTAAACAATGAAATTCCATTTAATTCCCAAGTCAAGCATCAAGAAATCTAAATAAGTCAAAATCTTTATTTAATGTTGTTAAGGACATAAAATTTTAGTTTCAACAAACAATAAAATGCAATATAATATGCACACTGAAATGTCATACTGCTCCTTCTCTAAATAAAATAATATGAAAATTGCATGAATATATACCACTGATGCATTCCTCACCCTCCTACAGATAGATATGTTTTGCCATTTATTAACAATAGTGTCATGTTGTACAACACCTTCTACAACCGAATACGCATCATAATCTGCAACTCATGACACTTTCACTTCACAGATGAATCAAAATGCAGAAACATATCTAATGCACTGTGCTATTTCTATTAAAGTAAAAGTGTATACATATATTACTGTTATACCATTTTGAGTTTGTCCTGAATTATTTTAACTTCAGTATTTAACTGAGTTCAGTGCTTGGCATTCCCTTGGATTCTTTGGTACATTTTCTAGTTCTTAGAGTTTGGTTTAAGTTAAAATATTGAATTTCTTGGAATATTGAAGTAGCTTTCCATTAAAGTACCGCATCACTCCAGGCAATACTGTAATTGTTCTTACTAAAAATAATACATGAGCAATAAAAGACAAGGGGAGCTTCTTTACTTCTGCACAACATTCAATTGCAATTCATATTCAGGGTGGTTTATAAGGAGGATCCCACATAAGCCTAACTGAAAATTTGGAGCAATATTTTTTAAAGTTACTAAATTAATTTTCTTACCTTAACAGCTCTTTCAAAGGTCCTTCATCACATATTTTATCAAGAACTTGGCTTTGAAAAAGAAGAGCACAATTGTACAACTAAAATATAAAACAGTCCCTTCATTATCTCTTTAATAGATTTGTGTGCGTGTGTGTGTGTGTGTGTGTGTGTGTGTGTGTGTGTGTGTGTGTGTGTGTGTGTGTGTGTGTGTGTATGTGTGTGTGTGTGTGTTTGCATACATATATAAAAAACGCACTGATGACGCCATGCGGAGAAACCTGGTTTGTGGAAGAAGTGGCTGAACAGGTCTGCCATTAAATCTCTTTGCACGCTGCTTTCTGGTATTTTGTGTTTTTTTAGTCCGGAAGACTGCTTATTTTGAGTGCTGGAATATTGTGTGGATTATAAACATATATATATAGATTAATATATTAATATTAAAATAAATATCTTGTGCTATATTTTTGTAAATATTTTTCTGCAATGTACTGTAAAATGTTTTGAAACATCTGCTATGTTAACTTGATTGTAACCCTATATATACTGTTTTAAATTGTAACCTTATACATTTGGTATAATGTATCTGTCTTGGAGCTTTTCTCCCCGGGCCTCTACTGAAAATGGACATATATCCAGTTGGACTAGCCCAGTCAACAAATGTAAAATAAAAATTATATGTATATATATATATATATATATATATATATATATATATATATATATTTACCAGAAAACAGGAAACAGGAATATGGTTTGTTTCACTATTTAGGGAATTAGGGAGAAAGGATCCTCAAAATGACCTAGAGCATATTATGAGTGTTTTTTAATTATTTATTTATTTTTTTTATTTTTCAAACAAGAAGTTCATAGGGTTGGGGGTTGACTTACTGCTTAAGGTGTTTCCTTTATAGACTCAAGGCAAAGGGTTTGATTCGTATCTTAAAGGGGAATTGGCTTTGCTTAAAATGGCCCAGAATGGCAGCTAAATTGCTACTAACCTGCAAACCTATCTTACTACTAACCTGCAAGCTTATCTGCCAGAATAGTAGCATTATGTTGTCATGCAATGCCGATTACTGATGGTTAAGTATGAAACAGTGGTGTATAATGGAACTGCATTATGCATTTATGCTATAAGATGCAGACTAAATAGTAACCTTGACATCATTTATTTTCTTCAAATTTTCCATTACTATTCCCCTAGTAATGATTGGTAACTTCAATGTTGTTGACTTGTTTTTCTGAATCTGAATGACAAAAAATATATGCCCTCTATAGTCATAGTTGAATATCTGGCATAGACAGAAAAAAACAAAACTTGTATGTGGGTTATACTATTTACCGTTTTTAATCTGAAACCGATTCCTTAACATTGAGCATATATTACAAATGTAAATAATATTTCACTGCTTATTAATATGTCTTATTCTGATGTATAGATAAATTAGTCTGAGGTTGCAATAATTATTTAGTTCCCGTATGGTTTATTGTAAAACATACTACTTTACATCTAACCTTCTGATTGAATGCAATGAGTATCACTGGAAAGACAGATGGAAAACAAAATGCCAGGAAATGGCGGACATCATTTAAAATAGTAGGACCTTCATTTGAAATGGAAATTTGATAAAACCACAAAGAGTTGTCTACTCCAAAACACAGGACATACACTACAACAAATGTTACAACCATCTTAGCTGCCTGTCGTTCAGCTGTGTTTGTTTGGTCAGTACTCCGCATTCCTTTCATTTGTTTGCTGTGTCTTTGTAAAACTAAAAGTATGTACATACTGGCTGAAGCCATTAGAATCACAAATATAAAATCACGACAAAACATTATAAAACCAATAAGTTGAAATAAAAATCTGTTAGGAAAAACTACATAGAAGTAGCCTAGTTTGAACATGGGTCTTGGATCTGTAAGATTTGTATTAACTACAGGATAGAGAGCTGAACTGATGCTGGATACCATACTAAGTAAGCAAACACTCGCAATAAGAGCTATGAGATTTTTTTGAATCCATAATTTCAAAATACCCCATTTTGGCTGAGAAGAAATCAAAGTCACACATTGGAAGCAGCTGAGCAGACAAGTTAGGCCGATGGAGATCATTCTAGCAACTCTCTGAATGTAAGAATCCACTTTGCAGTCAAGATCAGTGTAGAAATATTTCACTCCAAACTCATAAAGAGAGTGAGGAAGTCCTAGGGTTAGCAGAAGTATGACATGTGACACAGCCAGGTTAAGAAGTATTGTCTCCGATGGCATAATCTTCTTTTCTTGATTAGCAATGATCAATAGAGACATCATAATCAGTGTGTTACCACAAAGGCCAATAAACGTTGTGATGCAGAAAACAATCCCTTTAATGAAGTGTTGAATTTCCATCTCTGTGAATATTAAAACATTGACTAAGTAGAATGTACAATATGAAGGATATTACTTAAAAATGCAGAAATAGTTTAACAATGCAGATAAAAATATTGGTTTTGAGGAAGTTCTAAGAGTGAAATATTCATGTAACAGTTTGTTCAATGGCATTACTGCAAAGATTTCGTAATCATGATTATATATCTATACATCTATACACATTTAAGTAAAAACGTACCAGATACAATTATGCTAAAATTAACTTGCCTTCTGAAATGTTAAAAAGAGCATAATTTGGATACATGTCATATTTGCAAGTGCAGAAACAGTGAACATTTAACTCTGTCTACTGATTATGTTTCCCAAAAGTAAAAAAAAGGAATCAAATGAACTAGTAGTCAGGGATCTGAGAACATATGTAGACAGTAATCTGGCCTTTATCCAAGGCAGTAAGAAAATCATTCTATGTCACCCAACTTATAAGTAAGGGCATGGCATCCAGGTCCAAGGAAGTCATAGTGCCACTTTATTCAGCTCTTATTAGACCCATCATTGAGTATAATGTCCCCTTCAGCATGTGCTTGACAAGACATATGCAACAGTTGAAAAAACCCACAGGATATAAACACTTTGTCTTACACAGATTGCCTTACAGCCCTTTCTCTATACTCTATCTTTTACAGGTTACTGAGAAGTGATTTAAGCCTTGTATTCAAGGCATCCTCAGATCCAGCATTCATGGGCCATTTGCACATCCACAAAATGAACAAGATCAGAACCACTAGATCCAAGGATTTAAATTTTGCTCATGACATAAATAAGACATTTTGGTAAGACAGATATGTGTCTCAGTGGATCCCCATGTTCATAGAGTCATAGATTCATAGGTTCATAGATTAGTTTTAGGCTAACTACTTTTGTGGGCTATTTTAAACCTAGACAGTTTCTGGAACAGGCTCCCCAGCTATGTGAAGGAGAGTTGACTCCTAACCCTATTTATGAGTAACCTTAACCAATGGATTGGAAATCAGAAATTCATCTTAGGTGTATCTCTCATGCCTCAGATAAAAAGAGGCAGAAGGTTACGCCCAAACTAATATTCCTCCACCCACATAACCTCCAGAAACTTTGTAGCATATCTCCTCCTAATAATACATAGGGACACAATTAGGTTGGATTGCACAGCTAGGCTTATAAAGACCCTAATGGTCATTAACCCAGTATATTACTATGAACCTATAAATCTATAAATGAAGTTAACAGATTGTCATATTTCAATGTGTTATAAATTTATCAGGGGAAAAAAGTAAACATCACTGATGATTTTCATTTAGAACCAATATGAACAAATGCAAACTCTGCATGCAGGAGACAGAAACCTACTAGCATATTTCTGTTTAGCTGTCTGCCTTTTACAACCCTAAGCAATACTGTAAAGGTACAGTCAACATGAGTTCATAAGTCAGGGGGTGTGTATTATTAAACACAAGAAATTGTCATTCATTTTTTTATTTATATTAATACTTTTCAAATAATTTCTCAGAAAATGGAACATGAACGAATAGCTAAAGACATTCCGATATAAATGTGAATCATCAAAATAGTATACTTCTGCAGTAACAAATGCTGATTGGAATCATATATTTTATGACTGTGTATTAAAGAAATTTTGAGAAGAAGTTAGCACTTTTTTACAGTCAATTTTTACAGACAATTTTATGCTTACAAAGTCACTTGTATTATTCAATACACCTGTCCCAGACTGTATAAATAAAAACAAATATTCTTTGCAGTAGTCTGTACTATCCATTGCCAGGAAAATAATTACAAGAAATTATAATTCCTCATTAGTTCCCTCATTTAAAGAGTTTAAAGGTCTTCTCTTAGAAATATCTAAGTTAGAAATGTTAACCATCAAATCTAAATCTACAAGGAATACAAAATTATATTTCAAATGGGACGATGTACATTAATTATTTGTTAAAGAACTGGATAAATGATTAATGCAGTAATCTTTCCTTTTTCTTTAATCTTTTATTCTATGTTTTCATTTTTCTTCTGCCAAACTAAAATTAATTCATCCTGTTATTCGATATATAGTGAACATCATTGTACATAGTTTACTGTGCTATTATAGTTATTGTATTAATTTTTTTTCTTTGTTAAATATTATATTTAAAAAAAAATAACTTATTGAAATGTTTTCAAAATATCTGTTCATTATATTAATGTTTTCAATAAAGCTGTTTACAAAAAATAGTATACTTCTAAATGCAAAATCTTCTTCTATTTTTCCCTATTAGGGGTCACCACAGTGGAACAATGGTCCACTGAAAAATTAGCAGTAGAGTTTTACAGTGTCAAGTTGCCAGTCCAGTGCCCACATGCATAACTATGGCCAATTTACAGTGTCCAGTCCACCTGCAGCATATCTTTGGAATGTGGGAGGAAAACAGAGCACCTAGATGAAACCTGCATGATGACATGCAGACTCCAGATAGAAGGCACCCCAGCTGAGAATCAAACTACAGATCCTCTTGCTGGAAGGTGGCAAGACCAACCACTGCACCACTACAGTCACCCATATTTTTAAATGCAAAATACAGGCCAATATTTAGTATTACCAACAAAACATTAAACATGATTAAAATATGATTTAAATGTAGTGTTATGATTTTTAGGTAAATTTAGTGTTATATGTTCACTTTATTCTGCACTTAGCTGAATTATTTGTATATATTTTATCTTATTAACTTATTTAAATTATTGGCAACTGCTGTGATCATTCCTACCTTTATATGATTGCACTTTCACATGCTTTAAGCACCAGGAAATGACCTTTAGTTATTTTCATGATATTGATGTGCACAGACTTCAGGTTTGTTTTGCAATGGCCAAAATCACAGATGACAATACTCCTTGGACCAAATCATTCACCAGTTTGACACATGCATATGTCATACATAACTACGGAATGCTGCAATGCTATTCCTGCTCTATGATATTACTATCATGCAGAGCACCTAACGGTACTATACTGGGGAATTAGAACAGAAAGTAAATCTGAATTTCTTTTGTAAAATAACAGCATTCCTCCTCTTCCCACAATTCCCATTTTATGTGTATTTCTGCACTAGCTAATTCATGTGCCTCATTTTCCTTGGTTATTTTTCTTATGTGGATAGGCAGAGCAATTAAATACATGTGAGCATTGTCTTAATATCTTAGAAAATGTTTTACTGTGTGGTTTTCCTTCTGTATTACTTTATTTTTTTTTCATATTTTTTTCGACATTTCCATTACTTTTAAATAAGTAGATGAGGTTACAGTTTCCCCCAGACTAAAAAAAGCTAAAATGTAGCGGTCTATGAGAAAATGATTAAACCAAAAGGTCAGAGATGGATCTGGATTGGTGTACTGATGGTTACAATCGTTATTTCAGGGTTCACCTAACCTATAAGCATATTAAGAATAATAGATGTATTTGTACACACAATATTAGGGAAGTGCATTCAGAGGTAAATGTAGGGGACCTGGATATAAACAAAGGCAGGAAATGTTTGAGGGCATTAAGGCAGATATTATTATCTTTCAAGGCCCTATATACAGCATTGAGACGTAAGAGAAGCTACATCAGAATATGGAGCTAATGCTATGCAATTGACCTGTAACTCTCTGTATATGTGCTGAGAGAGGGTATGCCACTGAACCTACACATTCATCCATTCATAGGAGGAATAATTTCTTAATTCTCCTGTGGATATGTTACTGATATTGGGAATTAATCTCCCTTGCTTCCTTATAGTTACAGCTATGTTAGTCTGCACAAAATCTACACCTTTGCAATCTTTGGCTAAAGTGAGAAGATAAGTACTGAACACTTTTTCATAGGTTCATAGGTCCATAGGTTCATAGGTAGGTACTTGGCTTTCAGCCCTGGGGCCTATATAAGCCTAGCCAAAAAGGTTCCCTGGCTTTTGCCACCCAAGAAAATTATTTTCCTGTGCCCCTGTCAAGCAGTGCCACAGAAGTGATCCCCAGGGTGAATTTTCTATTTCCCATCCAGTCATCAAGGTTTTTCTTAAAGACTGCCAATGAGGAGCTTTTCTTGACATGAATGGGTAGTTTGTTCCAGAGTATGGGAAGACTCTGGGGCAGAAATCTATCCCTCCAGCATGTTTTGTTTAATGTGGTGACAAATTTAGGTCCCTGGAGTGCGTAATTTGGAGAAATTGGAATTTCTTTAAGTGTAGCATGTCCAACAGCTCTGTATGTTAGGCAGAGATCGCCTCTGGGTAGGTGATATGTGATGGAGTAAAGCTGGAGTTTTTTGAGATGGTCAGCGTATGGCATCTGTTTGAGGCCACTAATCCTATTAGTGAGGTATTTCTGTGGCCTTTCCAACTGTTATAGGAGTCTTGTGAGTTACAAGCCAAATGGGGCATTGTACTGTATAATGGGTCTGATGAGGGTTGAGTAGAGAGGAACAATGACCTCCTTTTTTCTAGAGGAGAACCCTTTTGTGATGAGGTGTGCCATGTAGAAGGATTTTCTGACTACTGTGGCGATGTGGTTATCAAAGGAGAGAATACTGTCCACCTGTGTCCCGAGGTCTCTTATCACACTTTCAGTGTTTAGTGAGCTATCAGCTATGTGGTAGTTCATGGGTACCGAGTTTTTCCCAAAGGGGATGTCAATGCACTTCTTGGCATTTAGCTTGAGGCCATGACTTTAACACCTAGCATCTGTCTTTGTGAGGTCATTTTGTAAAATGTCTACATCATTAGGTGATTCAATTATGGCACCCAGTCTGCAGTCATCTGTGAACTTTGTTAGCCAAAGACCTTCTGTGTTGGCTTGCACTTCAGAGAAGTAGATGCTGAACAGGAGAGGACTGAGGACTCAACCCTGCGATACTCCACTAGTCACTAGTCTTGGCTTAGCACTAGAAGCCATGGGAAACTGCTAACTAGTAGATATAACTTAGGATATAAAAAATAAGAAAGGTTAAAATATTTTAGCATTTGATCATGAGATAGCTTATGTATAAATGGACTATCTGACTCACCCATCTTACATCTCAATAGATAAAACTATGGCTTGATAAACTTTATTATAAAACAGAAGGTATATATTCCTGGAATATTTACCATTATGTTTCAGTGATCAGCTATTCTGATTTCAAACCCTCCCATTTCTCTTATGAGTCAGAGACCTCTTTCACAATGCTGTCTGCAGTTTGTTGCAACACACCCAAGAAGCCTACACAATTATAGTGTGTTAGATTGGTCAGCATTGGCACTCATTGAATATGCATGCTGCTCATCACACTTACACAGTGTTAGATTGGTCAGCATTGGCACTCATTGAATATGCATGCTGCTCATCACACTTACACAGTGTTAGATTGGTCAGCATTGGCACTCATTGAATATGCATGCTGCTCATCACACTTACACAGTGTTAGATTGGTCAGCATTGGCACTCATTGAATATGCATGCTGCTCATCACACTTACACATTTACAAACACCATTTTGTGGCTAGCAGCAATGCTGGGGGCCATAAAATGGTGCTAGGAATCATGAACACACAATTTAAACAAAATACCTTTTCTGAAGGGACACATATTATGCAAGCACACATGGACAGCTTATTTGAAGTAATGGCAAGTGATTTAATAAGAATGTAGATGCAGGGACATGAAATCAGGAGAATGTACACAGAATACAATGTTAATAATGCAAAGGTAAGTATGAGGGTAGAGCAAATGGAAACAATGTATTCAAGTTAAAGCATTCAAATGTGATGGTGGCATAAAGAAACATTTTCAAAAGAAAACATTCATAGTGATGGTAATAATAAATATTCCCATTTCCAGTCATTTACCCATGTATGTAACTTAAAAACAGACATGCTAACAATGGATGTGAGAGAGAGACACAATGCAACATTGTAAGGAAGGGGAGTAAATGTGATATTAATGTTGATAACATGCCAAGTTGAGATAACAGTTAACAAGGACAGGGGATACATTCGGGGCTATTTGCCTATAGTGCAGTTATTGAATATGCCATGTATATACAGGGAGTATATGGGTGATAACTGACTGAAGTGCTGTCTCCTCCATGCAGCAGCTGTGTCACACACAGCAGTAAGGGACATGATTTACAGTTTGTTGTCATTGGCTAACCATAGGGGTGTATATTACCTTGATATGTTTTAGACAAGCATGCATTTTATATTAGTAGACATCATAAACAGAAAAATAATAGCAACCTAAATACACACGTGACAAATGACAACACATATCTGATGATAATGCAGTAGTTCAAGGTCTCCATTTATAAATGGCGACATCTACTAAATAATTATACTGGGCATGCTCACAAGATGTTACAGTGAACAGTGCTATAACAATATGTAAACAACACAAACACACAAGAAAGTGTTCCAACAGGTGCAATCAAACTTTTTTGATGATCTAGCATCATGCCAAACAGGAAGACATGTTCTGTAAGTCCTCATGTCCAATAATGCTGTACAGTGAGAAGAAAATTACAGAATATATAAATGTTTGGAGTAACACATGCAATACAATTCATTCTTATTAGGATGTTAAGTAATGCCAGTGAACAATCAATGACATAATCGACATTTGTATTTTGCCAGACTCAAATGCATGCCAGGACAGATATCAGAAAGATGCGTATCAACATGTGATGGCACAGAAATAGGCATACTGTGTGTGCCATGACATACACACTTCAGCACTTCCCAATCGTAATAGGTATGGATCCCCTACCGTGGAGGGTGATGCCTTAAAAATGCTACCCTCTGACTGTGCAATAAATACTTCATTTGCCTTATCCAGTTCCATCTGACATAGTTATATGACAGACAGTTGATACTGGATTGAAACCTCTGCCTATAATACTACACACTCTACAGAGCTGTGTATTGACTGTGTCTGTCACATGACATAGCGATGGATCTTGTCACAGATAAATGAACTTCATGTGTGAAGTAATAAAGTACATTTAGGGATAATGCTTACAATATGATTTTGACAGAATGATGACATGAAGGTAACTATGTTAATGTTCACACAACTGTGAGTATTGAAATATCTTAGCTGAGGAAACTATTCCTGTTGATTTGAAAACACTGACCCAGATCTGAAATACATACCTGTGTAGATATATTATGCAAGTTATTATTGAATGCATGTGAGATAGGAGAACTCACCCCAAAACATTTGCAGAACAACTATTTCACTGACATAATATTACACAATGACTTCTTATTTATTTTTCCAAAGTAAAATTGAGAATAATAACTTCATGTCGTATTGTTTGGATAATGTCAGTGCATTCATAGATTGTTGCCCTTTGCTGGAATTGAACAGTAAACAATGTACATCCAGCAACTACCACAAGCATCATAAAGCTTTGAGACTGCATGTATATGAAGTCAATACATCATATGATTGTGATCCAATTTGTATGAGACAAAAGGGCTGGGGCAAGTTTCTTCCACTGTATATCATTAATGCATGACACCACTGAAACACACAATGCTTACAATAAGTTCATGTGGGTTTTGAACACCTGACTGTGTGATGACAGAAGCTACATGGTACTGACAAGAATAAATGTGCTACAGTGCCCCTGTTGCTGCAATTGTGAGATATTATGATCTTTGAAGCCATGACATCATGTTATTGCTGCAAGGTATGTATGTAAAAAATTTCTTTAAAACAATGTTGCTATATGAGTCTTTCTCATACAATATTGTCTGCTGCTAGGTATAACCAAACATAAGTGATGTGCAATGCACTATGATTGGAGAATGGCAATCATGAACAATATGTGGATAATCCCAGATTTTAGCACATGCCTTACTAAGTCAACAGCATACAGCACATGGTCTCATATCCTCACATCACAGGAACCCTCCTGATAACTGTCATGGAAAAACCAAATGTCATTCCAGGGCATTACCATTATCCAATAAAGCATTTCTGTGAGAAAAATGGGCATAAATACCTGTAACAGGAATCTCCAGCTATGCATGTACACAACAGATAGCTGGTGACAACATTGTTATCTACCCGCATATTCACAGACATACTGGCACAAGTGATTCTAAGGAGTAGTAGCTGGATCTGAACAGACTAAGATCACAAGGCACAGTACACTGCCTGAATAGCACATGCCACATGAGATGTTGGTTTACACTTGTGACAGTGCACATTTCAATGGATAAAATCACCATTCTTTCATACATTAATTTTCTTCTAAAAGTATGTGAAGGTGGTTGAAGTGCACAGTAACATTACACAACTACATATACTAAATGCATTAGAAGCCTTCTCTTCACAGTATGTTAGACAAATACACATGCACAGTAGTCAGTCATTGCTAGATTCAAATCGCCTCCTTCTGTACTTATGCAGCCCAGAGACCACAGTATCAGCAGCCAATTCCAAAGGCTATCTCACATGATTACTGTGATGTGGTTTATTTTTGATAGTATAATGTAATCATTGTGTTTCTAAGACTGTTTATTGCCTGGGAGTAATACAAATGTGTAGGGTAATCCTCTGATAGTGAAAATATGTCTCCTTAATGGAATTTTACATAAGGGGTGTTGTCACTGACACAGTTGTATGACAATACATACACACAGTCACATTAGTTAACCAATGTTGTATTCAAACCCCTTACTTTTCTGTTTACACAATCTCTAGAACAGAATTAAACAGAAGCACCACATGAGAAGTCTAATTTGGAAGGGCATTATGCACTTTTGACATGGCAACCTCATCAGTGTTATGCAGACAAGATCATACTGATATGGGCTATGGGGATGGGGACATCCTCTACCATATTAAAATCTTCCAATGACTGCAGCTGAGCTATATCTCATCTGTTCATGAGGCTATATGTACCTGAAATTAAAGCCAGCTACATGTTTTCCACTGTGACATTTAAACCTATCCCCTATCTAGTTCTACAACCTAGAAAAAACATTATTTGATACAAGTGCCACAGGACAAATTTGTCTTTTATAGGGAGGGAGTGCACTTTTGACAGGATTACCTCATCAGTGTGTTGCAGAGAAGTTTATGTTAATAGTGCGAAAAACTACAGAAGGAGATGTGTCCAAAGTGAGTGGAAGTGAAAACAGCACATCTGTTGGGGAAGATTTACTTCCATGACACTACAACCACACAGGCATGTAAGTTCACATTGTCAGTGACAACTTACTGAAGCAGAAAGGGTGAACAGCGAGAGTGAGATAGAGAAATAGCAATAGTAGGACATGTAGAACCATCTGTATGGTATGTAACTCTTACTTATTGCCTCATTATCATGCTGTGTACAACAAAATTGCTCACTCTGGGGAGATAGATGGGATAGGAGAGTAGAAACAAGATTAAGACATAGGCAGGATAAGTTCTTCCTGTTGGGAAATGAATCTTATTACAAATGTTTTTTGCTGCACTATTCAAATGGTATGTTAATGAAATTTTGCAACTGGAGATGAATATGGACATTTGTAGTAAACCATATGATAGGACAGGAATCTAAAATGTAATAAAATGATAATATGACCTACATTTGTAATTGAACTCATGTCACTATGCAAAAACATCAGTCTACAGAAAGGATAATTATCTCAACATAGGAACTTCTAGTTTATTTGTTCAGCAGTCTCAAAACTGTTACAGTAACTGTTTCACACTGGGGCCTTTAGTCTGCATATACTGTGTATTCTCATAGTGCAGCAGATATTAGCACATGTGAGCAAAAGTAAACAGACTTGTGTGAGTGAAATTAAAATCTTCACCTTTTGCCACAGAAAGTTAAATGGCTTTCACCATCTAGCTAGAAAAATGGGTCTGAGTTGATGCCCTGTTCAGATCTCTCTCTTGTAATGGCTTGTGCACAAAGACACATAGCCTTGTCAGCTGCAGTTGCACAACTAGAAGCACAAGCAATGGCTTGTCAGATACATTGGCACTGACTATATCAAGAAACACAGAAGGTGTGAATTATGGCAGTGAGATTTGGTGATGTGTAGTGTTCAAACTATTGACATGTTGCAATGATAAACAATGAAATGTTTTATGGTGCTTATTGTAATCATGGTTTGTTGGAGGAAAAATTGTATGACATGAGATATATTGGCATGTTGGGAGTTAGATACTGGTAAGATTGGGTATTGCCACATCAGAATCAAACTAAAGAGAAAACAAAGATACAAATATTAAACTTTGCTTATTTGTCACAGGAGAACTTGTATGCTAACATGGTATTTTTAATACTAATTTATGACCGAATGTAAAAATACTAAATTGATACCCGTGTGCCTGTGACTTTATTTCTCATGAGAATGCATTCCTATGTAAAAGTCAGTGTTTATGTATATCTGATGGATGCATGCGATTGCATGACCTGAGTAAGACATGCGGATTAGATTACATACATACTTCAAAACACATGTTGTCATAAACACATACTTATGACATGTGAGAACTCAATAATTCTAACAAAAATATTGTGAAAATAATATTTATGTATGTACATTATGCATCAAATCATATCATCGTCCTGTTTAACATAATTTACACACACAACAGTTTGGGCTTTTATAGCAAGCAGTTATTATTCATTTCTTCCAGTAAACATTGTTATGATACTTATGTGCAGTTACCATTTACTAGTCAAACTCTTATGACAAATGACATTATGACACCCCCACCCGCAAAAGTATTGTTAACTGGATTTGAATCCTGCATCATCTGTCTTCATTTTTAGACCACTGTACTTATGCCTTGGGCTACAGAGAAAGTTACCTGACAGTTGGAATCTATTCAGTTAGTACTACCCAGAGTGCTGATGGCTGCACACCAGTGACATGCTTATTTGTGCTACAGGAGGCAACCCAAATTCATGTTTTCACTTTTTTCCTTAGGGAGTGAAATATGTTTGCATACTGATGAGCAGAGTGCAACTAAAAAGGCATTATGAAAAAGGTAGGAAAACATTACATGAAAGTTGCATCATTCAAATTGTATATATAGCAATGAAGACAGCAAGAAGTCCATTACAGTGACACATTCATCCTTCTCACATCTCCTTGACACATCAGAACTTTAATTTTTAGCACATATTATCAGCAATGTAGAAACTACTAAATAATGGGGAAGGGGAAAGACAACAGCCTGCAAGTTAGCAATACTAAGAAAAGTTGATTTTCAAACAGTAACATGATGATATAACAAAATGTGTATAAATATGTATTCAGACCTCCTCCTTAAATGTATCACTTAACTGGATTCAGACTCTGTATCACCAGTCTTTTTTCTGCCAACTCACTACACTTATACCATGTGTCACAGAGAAAGTTAACTGTCAGGTGCATTTTGTTCACTGAGTACTATCCAGAGTGCTGACATTCGTGCATTGGCACAAGGCTTATATCTGTCACAGAAGGAAGCTCAAATTACATTTTTCAGTTTTTCCTTGGGAAGTGAACCATGTCTGCATACTCTTAAGTTGAGTACAAATGCAAAAGGCATTAAGTTATTAAAATTATTTTTTAAAAAGGACAAAATTAACACACTGAGTGGAAATATGTAGCAAGGAATGAAGCTGTTATAGAATTAGCATGATGAGTCATCTTTTTCACATCTGCTTGAGCCATCACAGGTGGCTTTTAGGTTACACATAGCCAGGATTTAATGACAATTGCTCAGAAAGGGGACACATAAACAATGACAGGTGGTCATTCTTGCCACAGAACATAAAATTACTCTTGACATCAAAGTTTACAGTATATTGTGCAAATTTCTTCAGCATATATGACACATATGTCCACTTTGCTCATGTTTATAATTTTGTGTTACCATACTGTAATACATGTCATATCTGACAATGTCTTTCAAAATCCCATCACATTTTAATATTACTAATGAAAAGAAGAAGACGTTTACAAGCAACCCTACATTGCCTGTCTTATTTCTCTACACTCAACTAATGCAAATATTGTGCCACAAAGATATTTACCTGTTAGGTAGAATTTGTTCACTTGGTGCTATCAAGAGTGCTGCTGATCATGTACTGATGCCCGCCTTGTTTGCACTACAGAAGGCAGCCCAAATTAAATGTTTCACTTTTTCTTAGGAAGTGAACTGTAGTTCACTGCTCGGGATCCCTGCCATTCCAGAATGCATAATGCCAAATGGCACACAAACCATAAAGAGAAAAGAAAAATTCTATGAAATAGTAGAACAATTATAAAACAAGTAGTCAAAATGTATAACTCAGATATTTCCTCAACTTTGCTGTGTTTCAACATTAACATATGTTCATTAAATATCATTTTGTTCATAAAAAACAAAGGAATTTCTGGATTAGAACCACAGGGCATTCACAAGCCACACTTGATATTCTTTTCAATATGGGCCATACATACATAGCTATACTGTGAAGATAAAAAAGAGGTTGCATATAGTCAATATATGATATAGTATTAATTGAAATTAGAGCTGTCAGAGAAACAAGTTCTGCCCTCTGTCCTATGTAGTTTGAAGTTAGATGTGTGGGTAACTGTGATACTGGAAAAATAGATGATGTTCATAATATATTTTGTGAGGAAATATTATCATTACCATATCTATGCTTCTCTAACAAGACTGCTATGTGCTTTGCCTTGCAGTTGATATATTTTCAATGAGTATTCTACTTTCTTAGACTTTTAAATATAATTGTATTCAGAGTCAGAAATTGTTGCCCTAAAAAATTATACAAATGTTAGGAATGTTGCTGTCCTGAGTCAATGGTAGTCACATATTTTCTTGTAAGTCCCTTCTTCATGGCACACCCTCAGTAAGTGTACATCAAAGAGGACTGACTGTGAAAAACTATTTAAACTTCTGTCAGGCTGATCATTCACACTTACAAGCACTTAGCAGGTAACATTTCTCAGTGTTTGTCCTTGCAGAGGTAGGGCATGTGCATACAATTGTGTAAGTCCTTAAATCATGTTTACATTCCCTGCACTTAGTGCAGATTGTGGAATTTCTGTATGCTAATGAGTTTAACCTTATTTATATACTCACAGTGCTGAGAGGAATGACTCAGCATTAAAGAAAGGTAATCATGTAGGGGAGAATGTTTTGATCCAGAGAGCGCGATAGTGCTACTTACTAACTTTGAAAACTTGTTGATACTTTCACAACTGACTTGCTGCAAAGGTAGGTTGCTACAATGTAAAATTGGATGTATTATAATCTTATTTAAGAATTGCATTTCACAACAAAAGTATTGCTTCTTGTCTGCATTATTCTCAGTAGCTGTTGGTATGGGCATGTAGGACACAGTTATTTTTGACACTGCAGTATTTTTCTGCATAATGATGATAATTTAATGCAGATTTCAATTTTGAAAACTGACCATTTTGTTAAGAAAACTGTTGCATTAATTCTTTTCAAGGGCATGTCTTTTTTTGCCTTTGTAGTACAAACAATTATGTTAAGGCTATGATGTCTGCCTGTCTTCCCTCCAAGGAAGTGGATGCCACACCAAAAAGTATTAAACATTTTTCCTTGTCAGATTTACATTATTTTTTTGCAAATGCTGCAATGTACCACAGAGTGACACAAAATGTTGCCCTACTATGAATTTATTACCAAGTTATTTCCTTCATTTGAAGTGTGGAAGGGAAGGAAATTTGTATTAAGTTGTGTGTACTCATATGAAGTCTTACTTTTTCTTGTACTCATGTATGACAGATGGATGCATTCATAAATGTGTGTGCGTGTGTGTGTGTGTGTGTGTGTGTGTGTGTGTGTGTGTGTGTGTGTGTGTGTATGTTTTTATCAATCATGTTATTTATTTCTTTTGGATTTGGGGAAAGGGGAATCTGTATGCAGCTATGCATTTTATGTATGATGGGTGATGCATTCATGTACATTGTTTTTTGGGTTTACCAATCATTTTTTTTACTTATGGCTTTTTTCTTTCCTATTATATTTCTTCTACAGGGTTAAGGTGCCCAAAACATCTTCACCCCATAAACTGCCATATCCCGACACTGAGAATGATGTGATCATTCAGACCGTAAGCTGCCTTGGGTCAATCTTATTTGGGAGAGACAGGGGTGACAAGTTCTCGCATGTCTGTGTCTGAAAGCAGGTGGTGAATGATGTTAATGCAGTGGGAGGCTGTGGATGTACATAATCCAAAATAGGACATAGGGCCAGTGATATGATTACAGAGGCCAGACATTAGGCAGCTGCAACTGCCCATGACTGTATGACTATGAGGGTGGTCCTGCTACCATACCGCCACTGAATGAGATAGAGAAGCTCTTGTGTCTACTGTAGGAGATCCAGACAGCTCAGTACAAAGTTAACAAATAATCATTGATGTTGGGGCTGACATGAAAGACAGCCCAGATGAGTCTACTGCAAAACATCCAGGTATGCTATGTAAAAAATAATTGTCATTGTATGTATCCTATGTATATATACACACACACACACACACACATATATATATATATATATATATATATATATATATATATATATAGAGAGAGAGAGAGAGAGAGACTGGTGGAATAGAATAGATAGAGATAGAGATAGAGAGGATGATAAAGTGGGGAATGGGTGGGTGGGGGTAGTCCAGTGAACAGTAATGATTTCTGTGTGTCTTATTCTGCATCTGGAAAGGCAATTGTTTTCTGTTTCTTGATATTTCTTTTGTGATGCTTATCATCCGTGTTTCCTATCCCTTTTTTGTACATAGACACATGTGGGTCTGTCATTGCATGGCTTCCTGCACATGGTAAGCACACCTCCTGTATTCTTATTATTGTCTAAAAGGTAGAAGCACGCGTGACTAAAAGTTGATTTCATTCCCTAAGTATATTTTAATTTGTAATATATGTTTCACATAGCATAAGTTTGATAAATGCTTATTCTATTTTCTTTTTTGTTGTTGTTTTTGTTGCTTACTTGTTATCATAGCTGATGCTGCCAGTGGAACTGTGGATTTCCTACCACCTAATGCCAGGTTATTGGTAGCCTATGATGACTGTGGCAATGAAGAGGCACAGTCTTGTGGTGCAGAGTAGCAGTCTGATATTGAGGTTGTTCTTCCAATATCTACTGCCCCTACTTCAGACACAGTCAGCATGCCTACACATATCTATGACAAAGAGACCTCAGACATTGGACAGGTTAAGGCTGACACAGTTTATCAGGTTGCTGTGGTGACTCCAGTTGCAGAACTAGTTGATACTCCCAGTAACAATTATGAAGGTGAATTGTTACACAGACAGGTTGTTTGAGGTCCTCAGAGGAGACCTGCTGTCCACCCTACTCCTGATGTCAGTGTGTCAGTAGGTGCCACATGATATATGCGTAGGACTGTCACAGAGGCACAGGCACTTTCCACATGGGCTTCAGAAGACATAGTGTGAGTACTAAACATTGTGCATTCTGTCATGCAGGACTGCCTGAACCATGTGTGTGACTCCTTGGTCAGGATGAATGACACCTCAGATCAGACAGTGTCTGCAATGGAACATCTGCTGAGGGAGGGCAACATCCATGTGGCTAGAAAGCAGCTACATCATACATTGTTAGCCAAAGTGGCAGTGCAAGATTTTGCTCCCATAGTGGCATTACTTCCACTGCACCATCAGTTTTTATGGTGTCCACACCCAGAAGTGGTAGATGTGGTTGTGATCATCAATGTAGTCATGCTGAGAACTCACCCAGCAGATATCATTCACATTCAGGATGTACCACAAATTATAGTCAGGGCCATGGAAATAACAGTGCAACTCATGACATAGGTAGTTCTCCTGGTCAGGCCTGACAATGCAGACATGACTAATTGACCATGCATGGCTCACACTTGACAAGCATACCAGGACATAGTGCTAGCATGCTGCTTGATTGTGTTCATGCAGACACTTACACATTCAACAGATATGTGCTCATACCACCTCACACACACACACACACACACACACACACACACACACACACACACACACACACACACACACACACACAGACACACACACACACACACACACACACACACGTATGCATACACATGCACACACACAAACACACACACATATGCACACACACTCACACATAATTTATCAAAGCAATACAGTTGACTGTTAAACATATCTTGATCTACCGGTCATATAAATTGGACACTTAAGGAATGCATTTTTGTTTTACTCGTATACACTCACTTCTTTGATGTTAGACTTGCCCTTGTGTTTCCCCCACCCTGTGCACATGATGATGACAACTGTGCCCTTCCCTTTGCACATTTCTTTGTGACTTCAGGTTGCTTATATGGCTGATGCACAGAGTGGATATCTAAAGCTTGCTTAACCAGAACAAATGCTTTTAATCATAGATCATATTCAGTTATGCATGATTGCTTCAGTAATTGCTGAACATCACAACATTTATGTTACTTTTGTTACTCATGCAGTTAAAGTAGATGTTTAAGTCTTGCTTTATTGGGGTCTACTTAAAAACATTGAAAGCCCACAATATTGAAGACCAAATCATCAAGATGAAAGCATCGTAACCTCACTTCAATGAACAACCAGATCATTGAATCCATTCCCAGGGTAAGTAACCACTCATCCCACAACTAATGAAAATGAAACCATACCATCACCAACCCACCCAGGTGGGGGGGGGGTTCCACCCCCTGCCCCCTCCCTAACTAAATATATCAAATCTGAGATCGCACTACAGTTGAGAAAAGAGCAAAGTCCGCCTTGTTGGCCAACAGGTTATTTACAATGGGAATGGAGTACACGATCTGGTCGTTCGCTGAAGTGAGATTTTAATGCTTTTGTCTTGATAATTTGGTCTTTGATATTATGGGCTTTTGATATTTTCAGGTAGGTCCCTTTATTGTTATACTTGTGCAAACTATGCTACCCTTGACCTTCTCATTGGTTTATATATGGTGGCCAACTGAAACACTTGATGCATATTATCGGGCAAAATTTATAGTTATGTATTGCAAACATCAGACATAAGGTATTACTGACATTACTATTAATCTGGAATATGCATCACCTTAGGGGCTTATGAGAATTGGCATAACACAGTAATGACTTATATAGCTGTACTTTTCTATATAAGCTCCAGACTTACCTTGGTAATAATGTAGATGTAAGACATCTCCTTGGGCACTTGACTGTCTCTGATGCTAACAAAATACAACCCATATATGATTAAGCAACGGTTGTAGAGTTTGACAAGTGTCATTTTTAATATTTGTATGTGCTAATCCTTCTTTTAGTTATTCAGTGTGTGTGCTATCCTTTGCTTCCTATCCAGAGCAATGGCATATCAAGCATACCAATGTCTGCCAGCAGCATCTGCGGCTGGTGGTTCTCCCTCAGACTCATTATCTGTATCTGCTGGAGCTGCTGGCCTTGCCTGTGGTACTAAGAACTGTGTTGCTGCCCCTAGTTGTCCTTGTTGAAGCTGTCTACTGAGAACGATATTGTGTGACATGGAACAGACTGCAATTACTTCAGAAGAGGTGGCTGCGTCAAACTTCAGGGCACCTTCTGAGGCATTTAGATACTGGAACCTTGATTTAAGCAAGCCAAATACACATTCAGTGATATTCCTCGTCTGAGTGCGGGCATCATTGTATCCTTGTGTGGTGGAGTTGTATGGGTTTCTCATGAGTGTAATGAACCACAGTTCCAGGGCATAACCTGCATCTCCTCACTAGATGTCCTTATGGAAAGTCACCCTAGCAAACCTTGTGCACAGCTTGCATGTGTGTCATATGTATGAGTCATGAAAATGTCCTGGTTACCTGCAAAGGCATTGTAGATGATTCCCATAGGAATTACTGACAGCCTGAAAGTTTACAGACTAGTATCCTTTTCTTTTGATGTATCTTCCTTCCTGTTCACCAGATTGGGCTTTTATGTCTTTGTGTGAGTGATCTATGACCCCCAGTACTTCAGAGAAGTGTGCTATTGCATAAAATGCCTGCATAGCTGTTGCTCTCTCTCCTGTGGGGTTCATGAGAAACAGATATGCTCCCTTGCAAGTTGTTTCATTGCATTTAGAAATAGATGTAATATTCTGGAAGCGGAGGCCTGTAAGACTCCTAATATATTCCCTGTGGGACTCTGGAAAATACCTGTAGCTAGGACAGGTAATGCTACACATGCCTTCATTTCTATTGTGATGAGATCTTCATGATATCCCTGGGGCCTCAGGTGAGGGCATCAGAGATTGCATATTTCCTCTAGTGTCTCACTGTCCACTCTTCTATTTCTGTATCATGCAGTCCACGATTGGCCGGTGTCTGTCAGCATCAGAAGAAGCACCTCGAATTAAAACATGTTGCACATACAGGTTTATAATGGTAGCAGCAAATGCTGCCATGTTTTTTTTCTAAGTGTAATTGCTGCTGTAACCCAAAGAGGTTGGGATTTCAGGGCAAATGGCTACACTGAGTGTACATGAAAGCTTTATAGCTTCCTGAATAGTTCTGCCATGATGGATTGGCTAATTAACATGTAATTCAACCACTTATGTTGTCATCAGCATATTCTACCATTTAACTTTGTTTTACAGCTCTGTTGTATAGCTGTTTAATGAATACAAAATAGTGCATGTGCCACATAGCTGCATTTAATGTAGCCATTAATGAATCTTTCTCATGATTAACAAATACATTTCTTCTGAGCCATAAACCATTCCATGTTATGTAACACTTTTGTTTTTCAGTATTCAGTCTCAAAGCTCAACAGCAGTGTTCTTAAAAAGTTCATCAGTACATGGGGTAGAGAAGCCTAATATATCTATAAATGTTGGTGTCATAGCTTAACTAACAGTTAGAAGCATGCAATGTCTTTGTGAGTAGATTATTTGTAGATGTTTCTATATAAAGAAGACTATATCAGTAAATTTACAATAGTTCTTACACCTAATTCTAACTATGGAAAGTGCAGTTATCTAACAATTCCCTTTCTATCTGTCTGTGTTACTTATTTCTTTCTAGCATCACTTTAATTGGTTCCTATGTTCTATGTAACATATCCCTTTAAAGGAATTGTGCATCATTACAGAGAGTATAAAGCTGGGCAAAACCAAAACTCACATCACTATAATGCTAAATAGTTTTCAGAGCTTCATTAGAATATAAGCAGCTGCAACATTCTGCATTATAGTGTACTGATGTATCTTAATTTAGAAGTCTCTCCTTTTTGCTACCATTAACACCCAAAGTTTATAGGTTCATAAGTCCATAGGTTCATAGGTAGGTACTAGGCTATCTGTCTGAGGGCATTTATAAGCCTAGCCAGAGTGTGTCAGCTTTCGCCACCCCATTGATTAATTAACTGAGCCTCTGTCAAGAAGAGCCAATGAAGTGATCCCAGGGTGTATTTTCTGTTACCCATCCACTCGTCAAGGTTTCTCTTGAAGAGTGTTAGTGAGGGGATCTGCATAATGTAGTTAGGAATTTTGTTTCAAAGCATGGCGAGTCTCTGTGACAGGAATATATCCCTCCAGCATGTTCTATTTATTTTTGTGGTGAGGTTTAGCTCACTAGAGCAAGTGGCTCACAGTGACTTGGATTTCTTTAGGTGGAGCATGTCCATCAATTCTGAGTTGGACATGGCTTTGTAAGTCAGGCAGAGATCACCTATGAGTAAGCGATATGCGACTGAGTACAGCTGGAGTTTTTCCAGTCGGGCTGCATAGGACATATGTTTGAGGCCAGTAATCCTCTTGGTGAGGTACTTTTGTGGTCTTTCCAGCTGTTGGAAGTGTCTTGTGAGGTACATCCCAAATGGGGCATTGTACTCTATGATGGGTCTAATGAGTGACGAGTAGAGGGGCACTATAACCTCTTTATTTCTAGATGCAAACCCTTTAGTAATTAGATGGGCTACATAGAAGGATTTCCTAACTACTTTGGCAATATGATTGTCAAAGGAGAGATTACTATCTACCTGGGTCCCCAGATCTCTTATTACCTCTTCTGTATTAAGGGGCTGCCACCTATGTGGTAATTCATGGGTGTTTTGTTTTTCCCAAACGGGATGACTATGCATTTTTTGGCATTTAGCTTGAGACCATGACTTTGACACCAGGTGTCCGTCTCAGTAAGGCCCTTTTGGAGAATGTCCATGTCAGCCAGAGAGTCAATTATGGCTCCCAGTTTGCAGTCATTGGCGAACCTGGTTAGCCATAGTCCTCCTGTGTTTGCCTGTACTTCTGAGAAGTATATGCTGAACATTAGGGGTCCCAGGACCGAGCCTTGTGGGACACCACTTGTGACTGGTTTAGAGTCGGACCTGGAGTCCGCTATTCTTACCATGTGAGTTCTGTCTGTAAGTCAGTTGGCAACCCATCTCGTGACGTAGGGGTTTATGTTTAGGCTGGTGAGTTTTTCTATAATTCCAGAGTGGGGAATGGTGTCAAAAGCCTTGGCGAGGTCAAGGTAGGCTGTGTGAACTACCTTCCCCTCATCTATGGCCTTGGTGACTGTCTCAAAGAAGTCAACCAGGTTTAGTAGGCATGATCTGCCCTTAACAAAGCTGAACTGGGTCGGGTCAAGTGTTTGGAGGTTCCCAATGTCTTTGTTAATGAGTTCCATGATGATACGCTCCATAGCCTTGCAGACCAGGCTAGTCAGGCTTATGGGGCAATAGTTAACAGGGTCAGTTGTGGCCCCTCCTTTGTGGAGCAGAATAACCGTTGTAGTGCACCATTCTATGGGCACGTAGCCTGTAGAGAGGCTGAGGTTGAACTGTGTGTTTAGGTCGGGGGTTAGTTAGTTCTGTAGTTCGTGCAAGACGCAGTCTGGGACACCATCTGGCCCTATTGATGCTGTGCTTTTGGCTTTTGAAAGGGCTGTTTTCACCTGTGCGTCTGTGATTTCTGGGACACTACACTTTTCCGGTATTGTTGTGGGCCCTTTTGGGAATGAGAGGGGGGTGACGTTTGCACTGAATCTATCTGCCAGGATGTTGGCAATATCAGTGGGTTCAGTATATTTTGTGCTATTTTGCACTAGCTCGGAGCATATCTGCAAGTTGCCACTTAGATTCTTGACATAGCTAAAGAAGGCTTTGTGGTTATCTTTCAAATCCTCGGTTATTTTTCTTTCAAAGTTAGCCTTGGAGGATTTTATGAGGGACCTTAGTTTCTTACAGATACTGATCAGGGATGTCTTTCCTTCTTGGGACTTGCTTTTTTTCTGAACTAGTTTCCTCCTTCTATTGTATAGCCTGTTTATGGCAGGGGTCCACCAGACTGGTTTCCTTCTCTTAGGGGAGTGAGTGCAATAAACTTCCTACCCTTCATGCCTGGATATCCCATTATCCCCCTGACATTCTCTCTATCACCAAAACATGGCTAAAACCCCACATAAAAAACTCTGAAATTACCCCTGAGAACCACAAGATTATAAGAAATGACCAATTTTTTTCCTCCTTCCTAACAGTGACACCCTATACAAAGCCTATACCCAAATTCGCAACAGCTGAACTAACCCTGGCCCTCCTAAATATTAGTAACCATAAAAACATTTGTATAGCTGCTCTATATATTCCACCAGGAAATAACATCCCCATTCTTGAAGATATCCTCTCTTTGTTCTCATCCAATATAAGCAATGAAACTATACTCCTAGGTGATGTAAATATAAACTGGATTTCTATTCAATCATGTACATTACCTCAGAATATAAACCTATAAAACTACACCCAAATAATTACCTCTCTGATCAGATTTAATAAAGAGAACAACTCCGGTAGTATTCTGGGCTGGATATTAGTTTCTCACCTCAACTCCATTTCTGACAATGGCACCCTACCTGACTCCCTCAGTGATCATCTTCCTGCCTTTGCTCATCGCTCACCATCCTCCCTCCATCTTCAGCACAACTATATCACAACTCATAGCCTAGACATCTTCAACCCTCAAGCTTTCTCTGACGCACTAAAACATATGAATTGGAACCCTATAAAAACCCTCCCTCTAGATGGCGCTGTTACATACTTAAATACTACATTCAATAACCTACTAGATAGCTTTTCTCTCCCCAGAACTAAAAGAATAAAAACCCAATCCACTCCTTGGCTAACTAAAGTAACTATTACACTCTTGCATCTTTGAGATAAATCCTGGAAGCATTACCAAAAATCTAAAACACCTAGTGCCCTTACTGTATATAAGCAACTTCTTAACAAAGTGAAAAAGCAAGTTGGGTCAGACTGAAAGTCCTACTATGCCAAGCTTCAAAATAATCATACCTCTAACCACCAAAAATTGTTGTAACAGTATATCTGTTCTCTTCTCCTTTGGCAAAAAAGGCGAACCCTGCCCTGACCCTAACTATCCAGGTCACATCTTAGCTACCCGATTCAACTCTTTCTTTATTGAGTCAATAGCCACGCTCACCACATCATTCTCCAATAACACTTGCACTCCATCCCATACCCTCAACTCTAGTCCCACTGTCAGCAACTCTACTCATCCCCCCCCCTTTTACCATACAACCCATCTCTCTCTCTATACATCATAAAAAAACGTCAACTAAAACCATGCTCTCATGCTCCAGACAACTTTCCATCTAACTTTCTCAAGCTAGCTGCTGATGGCATAACTCTTCCCATCACCATGTTTATCAACCATTCAATCCATGAATCCTATGTACACCTCCTCGGAAAGAAAGTGTTCATCG
Source organism: Protopterus annectens (assembly GCF_019279795.1). Lineage (NCBI taxonomy): Eukaryota > Metazoa > Chordata > Ceratodontiformes > Protopteridae > Protopterus > Protopterus annectens. The sequence goes on from NC_056742.1 coordinate 475,397,570, forward strand.
TTCCCCTCCACAAAGGAGGCAGCAATACGGAAAGCTCCAACTTCCATCCCATAGCCATCCTGTCCCCATCTCAAAATTCCTCGAAAAATGCATACACTTGCAACTCCTTCCCAACCTCCTAGACAATCAACTTCTCTCCCTTAGTCAACATGGATTTAGACCTGGACATAGTACGACCACTGTCCTTCTGTCCTTTCTTGACATTATCAACTGCACCTGAGACTCTGGCAACATTGTGTCTACCCTTCTCCTAGATTTATCAAAGGTCTCCGATACTGTCTCTCACAACCTTGTCTTGTCCAAACTCTCCCTCCCTCCTCTATCAACTGGTTTTCCAGTTACTTTTCTAATAGACAACAAGCTGTCAAGTGGAACAATAGCATTTATATCATGTTATCGAAAGATGAAAATAGCGAACGCTATTTCATCGGCCCCAAAACATCTAAACATGAAAATATTGAACATTCAGAACTGCAAATTTTTTCCCATGGAAAAAATTCACTTTTCTGAAGCACATACACACAACACAAGCACATCAAACAAACAGCAACAACACACATACACTTAAATTCCTACATCTAACGCTACACTAAATTAAACATACAGTACTATCTACCCACTTACCTTAACCCAAACCCTAACCCTAAGGTCCGTCACTATCGCACACTCACCTAACCCGTGCCCTAACCCTAACTCACTTAACCCACCCTTAACCCTAATGCACAAACAATCGCACACTTACCTGAACCCAACATGTAACTTTCACCACAGCACTAAGAATAGTGAAGCCACAGAAATGGCCAACTGAATTCTTTCCCGAGGAAAGAATTCACTGTTCTGCAGCTTTGCTATTCTTAGCATTCCCTGAATAGTGTTTGATATCAGAACATTCGAAGTTTTAATACTTCGATGTTCTGATATAGACCCAAACAATAATACCTCTTTCTTCCTTCACACTCCAACAGGAGTTCCACAAGGCTCAATACTAGGTCCCTTACTTTTTAATATGTTCATTAATAATTTTCATCAGTGCATTCCTAATACCAAACTTATCCAATACGTGGATGATTCCATCATAATTTGCTATGCTCCATCTCTCCCCAACCTCATGCAACTAACACAGGATGCCTTCTCTTGTACTGAGTCTTGGATGCTGAATAATCACCTTTCTTCCAATGCATCCAAAACCAAAATCATGATCTTTACCACATCTAAAAACACCTCTATCAATAAAAATTCCTTCTCCATAGTCAGTTAGAATAAGATTCTCATTGAAATTGTCTCCCATACAAAACCTCTAGGTGTTATCATTGATGAACATTTAAAGTCTGACAGTCATATACAAACTAGTATTAAGAAAACACACCAAAAGCTCGGAATACAGTATTGTCACAGCCGTTATCTCATGCCTTCATCCAAACATGTACTCTTTATTTCCTACCTCATCAGCTCTCTCTTGTATGGAGCCCCTCTCCTCATCAACTTTCAATCCTCCTTAAAGTCAGGACTGTCATCCTGATACAGTAAAAACTCTTAAGTTTGCTTCTGGGACCAAATCATCCTCCCCCCACTGTGATGCACTCCACTCATTGAACTGGCTGGAACTCCCCCACTATCTCTCTTACATTCAACTGATAACTGCTCACAAACTCATCTTCAAGCCCTCTAACTGACCTTCCCTCTCCTCCATACTTACCTTGCATCATCCTGACAGACTACTCAGGTCCAGTAACCAGAACCTCCTCAAAGTGTACAAACCCTTAGGTGCACCAGGACAATTTCTCCTGTCTTTCTCCCTTGCTCATTTATGGAATTCACTCCCCCCCCCCACCACATTTGAATCAACCAAAACCACTCCACCTTAAAGACCATGCTCTCTCTTCTCACTGGGGATGCTCCTCTGTTTCATTTCTGCTCCCCCATCATTTTTCTTTTTTCCTTTCTCAAAACACAACCTACTGACTCCCTTCATTTCATCCCCCCCCCTTTTTTTCCTTTCTCATAACTCAACCTATTCACCTCTCACTGTTCTACACTCCTCCTCTAATTCTTCCTACCTCTCACCTCATGAAACTATGGGTGCATATATGCCTGTGGTTGAAATTATACTTGTGTTTTCCAAAATACTTATGTTTTAATTTCTTTCAAAGCTTTCTTACATCACCTTGCTCAAATGTTATTATTTTGTCTTCTATATTACTGTGTTTTAGTAATTTTTAAAAATTATATTGTATTTGTTAACTTTGTTGATATTAGTTTTGTAATAATTATATATAGAGCTTTTCTCCCTGGGCCTTCATTGAAAATGGGCTAATTTTTGGCCCAATGGACTTTCCTAGTTAACAAACTGCAAATAAAGATAAAATAAATAAGAAGTACTTTCTGCAGCTTCTAAGTCGAGAAAACTCTACAGACGCTATGATGAAAAAAGAACAGCCCACCCCAGAAGCAAGAACAGCACTAGGGAAAATGAACTCAGGGAAAGCAACAGGCTCAGATGAGGTTGTGACAGACAAGATCAAGATATTGGGTGGGTGAGAGGAAAAATGGCTCCAAAGGGTACTCATAGCAGTATAGAGAGAAAGACATATGACAGATGATTGGAGAATATGTTTTCTAGTGCCAGTGTGTGCAAGGACAAAGGGGACATTCATAACTATGGGTGGTATAGAGGTATCAAACTGCTACATGAAAGTTCTGGAGAGTGTGATTGGAAAAAGAATGTGCAGAGTAGTAGAAAGGGAGATGAGTTCATATTAATATATGTTTATAGTGAGACAGATAGCTGAAAACAAACTATAGATGAGAAAAGGCTTTAAATGAGATTTCCTCAAAACTCAACCCTAAAGTCAAAACTGTCATCCTGATACAGTAAGGGACCAAATCATCCTCCCACCACTATGATGTACTCCACTCCTTGAACTGACTAGAACTTCTCCACTGTCTCTCTGTGGAGAAAACATATGATATGGTCACAAGAAGACTGATTTGGGCAGTCCTTTGATGGTTCAAACTTCTGGAAATATTTGTAGAATTAGAGTAGGCTATGTGCAAGGATCCAGGGCACATGTATGAACACTGTTCATATGCAGAGTGGCAGAAAGTGAGATGAGCAGCTTGGCTTTAGATGAGGATGTGGGACAACCAACTCAAATATTTGCAGTAAGATAAATTGTTTAAAATAAAGTGCAGATGAGGAAATAGTCCAACTGGGCATTCCTAAGACCTGGAGAAATCATGTGATAAGATCTCAAAAAAGCTGATTTGGACAGACCTTTGATGGTGCAAATCCCAGAATTATGAAGTGTGTTCAGACTCAGGGATTCCCAGTGACACCTTCCATAATGGATGGAAGCAACAACCTGCTTACAAGTTCTCACGGCATCAAAGGCAGGTAGAAATACCTACAGATGGATTTCAAGAACACCCCACAGAAGCTTAACTAGCCAAGGCACAATCTATGATGAAGAAAAATGAGCCCACCCTTGAAGAAGTAAGAACACCACTAAGGAAAATGAAGTCAGGGAAAGTAGCAGGGTCAGATGAGGTCGCAGCAGATATGATTAACATGTTGGGTGAGTTAGGGAAGAAATGGCTCCAGAGGGTATTCTTGGTAGTATGGAGAGATAGGCATATTACTGATGACTGGAAAACAAACATAATAGTGTCAGTGTCAAAGAACAAAGGGGACATTCACAACTGTGGGCAGTACAGAGGTATCAAACATCTATCACACTGCATGAAAGTTCTGGAGAGGGTTATTTATAAAAGAATGTGCATAGTAGAAATTAAAATGCAAAATTAATAATTCTGATTCAGATCAGGAAGCAGCACAACTGACCTGATATAAGCAGTGAGACAGATAGTTGAGAAGATGTGAGAGAAGAGGAAAGAACTGACTGGACATTGCCAGATTGGAGAAAGCATAGGACAAGGTTTCAAGAAAGCTGGTTTGTGCAGTATTGTGATTATTCAGAGTTCCAGAAATATCAGTAGTACCAGTGCAGACTATGTACAAGGATACAATAACACGAGTACAGTGCTTAGTCTCACAGAGGGGTTACTGGTGGGAGTGGATGTGCAATAGGTTTCAACTCTGAGCTTACTGCTGTTCATACCGGTGATGGACTAACATAGCAAACATATCAGAGGGGACAGATCCACAAACTGCTATCAGCATTACAATACACTCTGAAAAAGAACTTCAGTCAATGATAGGGGAAAGTAACACAAAATGGAAGGTATACTAGAAACTGAGTACAGTTAAGTCAGTTCTAATGGCAGCAAATAGTTGAAATTAGAAGAAGCTAGAAATAGAGGCAGAAAAGAAAAATACTGGAACGTTTTAACAGCTTCAAGTATCTGAGAAGAGTAGTTAATGAGAAAAGAAGTCTGAATGAAGAGGTCAAATCATGATTCAGAGGGGCTGCAGCAAAATGGCTCAGCGTAGGAGTGTTAGTGTGCAGCAGAAAAATGCTAAACAACTTAAAAAGTAAGGTGTACAAAACAGTGGTTCAACCAGGACTGATGGAGCCATCAGCTGACAAGTTATGCACTCATTCAAGTTACTACACCGCAGGTAGTCGTATGATTCTGTCATAGACCATGTTAACATTAATAACATGAGGCATACTTCCTTGAACTGTATGAAGAGGAAACATTACTGATCTCTCTGAATATGTGTCTCAGGCAGGTATGCGGCTTGCACTGAGCAGCTTTCTACCATCAACAAGGATGATGCCACAGTAAGAACAAAAGGCAATTGACTTCAATAACTGGCTTAGTCTCTGGTGTCTTTCCAGGGAGATTCAGTATTTCTCAGCATGCGAGAACATGGTTAACAAAATACATTACTTTGCAAAGGATGGTCTGCACCTGTCTCCCGCTAGGCTTCAGAATATTCACCAAAACTTTATTCCCATACCCCTTGGAGCATTTTTAGGCAATGCCAAACTGACAAACCTACCAACATAGCAAAGAAAACACAAAGAAACATAAATGTATTATTGCTCAATGTCTAAATAAGAAACTCCACATCCTACAAACTCTCATCACTCTGGAGAACATAGGCATTTGTGCTGTTACCGAGACTTGCTTTTAAATCCACAGAAAGTACTCTTGCAGTGCAAGCTTTATGCCTTCCACCCATTTAGACCATCAGCTGCACAGAGATGGACAAAAGGTAGAGGAGTCTCAGTATATATTACCAATAAATATGACTCTAGGTTGTTTAAACAGGATGATGCTATGGAATTTATCAACTTGTAAATTATCATGGACAAATTCCCAAACAATATCCTAGCAAACTATAGGTCACCTGCTACATCCTTACAATTCCATAGCTTGTACCTAGACCTACTGGTGATACTATTAAACAAAATATCCTGTTCATGGAAGACTTTAACTACCCCTTTATAGTCCGTGAACATAGACTACCTCAAACTCCCAGGCAAAATTATACCTGGAATTCATTAACACAAATACCCTTGACCAGACAGTGTGCACACTCACCAGAGGTTCAAACATACTGGACCTGGTACTCACCAATATGTGAGAGTATTGCACTCCCCTCAGTGTCACATTCTCACTGGTGAGGTTGGTCAACAAAGCTGTCTCCTTTGAAATAAAATTCAACTCAGTAACCTCATTAAAATCTGCAACAGTTAGGAGCTATTCCAATGCAAATTAATCCTAGTTAAAATTCAGTCCACCTCCCATCCCTGAGTTCACAGCAACCTATGCCAAATTGTTTACAGAAACCTGGTACACTATGTAAATGGCTGTATAGACACTGCTGTACTTACTATACGTAAGCCCAAAACAAACTCTAAAACAAACCATACTGGTAGAATCCTAACCTTAATAGAGCATATAACAAAAGAAAAAAGTTGTGGCTAAACTTGATAAGAGCAACTTCAGTATTGATAGGAGCTCTTTAATTAGACAAAACAGGAAACTAAGCGGACTAATTAAGTCCAACAAAGCAAATTACAAGGCCAACATAGCCTCACTTGCTAAACACAACCAAAAGGCCTTCTACAGTTATGTTCAAAACCTGAAAGACAGCGCACAGAGCAATTTGCCAAACTGGTGGTCAGTGGTGCCACTATAAGGGCAACATAGCAAATTTGCTGGCTGAAAAATACAATTCAAACCTTAATCACCACTCCCCCCATCCCCCTCCATAAAAAAAAAACTTTTCGACAGAGGGAAGGTTTCAGGCTAAAACAACTTTCCTGGTCTGGGCAGCTATACAATGCTATCATAAAAGTGAAAAAAGTAACAGCTTCATTTAAGAGCTTATGAAATAGTACATGACAACATCACATAACTTTTAAAGACACACTTTTATGACAGAATGGTAAGCAGCTCTGATTGGTAGCATTTGCAATTGCATATAAACATCCAGAAATTAAAAACTGGTTGTTCTTGATTTTCCTACCACTTATTCTCCAGCATTATTAATTGGAACTGATACATACAACATGTTGGTTTTAAAAAATGCTGAACTGATTGGTTGGTCAGATTGCAAAAAGGGTAATAGTTTGTATAACACTAATGACTGGATGCCGGCTCAGAGTCTTTAGACTCAGATTCAAGAGATTCCTGTAAGTAATAAAGAAGCCCTTCCTCCAATTTTTGTTTATATCTATCTAGTAGCTTTAGCTAAAGATGTTCATTCTAACCACAGGTTAGCAAAATGATCTCAACTGATATTAAAAACTACCACTAAAGTACAGGAAAATTATTAGAATTGTATGAAAAATGTTCCCTTTAATAAATTTGATGAAGATAATAAAGACAAGTTTAAAATCAGCTATTTCGCTGCTGTTTATACATTAGTTTCTTAGTACCATACAACTTTTTCTTGTAAACATATTTATACAGCATTTTATAACTAATTCAATAAAAACAAAATGTACAACTTATGGAACTATGAATGTCAGAGAGACTATAGTTTCAAGAATGCAGATAAGTTTAGAAATGCCTGGTCTAAAATTGACAAATGTGTGAAGGTTTTGTGGACAGATAAATGCCATTTAAATATATTTTTGATCTTATTTAATACTCCAATATACCCAAACATATTTAGAAACATTAGTAAATAATATTATGGGTATTACCAGCTTTAGCCAGGAATATAATTACAAGCAAATGGAAAGATAGCAAACATTTGTTCGGGAATTTATAATAACACATGAATGTGCTTTCAATGAACTCTAAATTCAAACCTCTGAAATATAAATTCTGCACAAAATTGAAGTTATTCTTAAATAAATATAATGAAGATTCTTAAGGAAAAAAAATTTCTCCTGTCACTTTAAACAGATCATAAATATGTTGAATATATTAATTGTGATGTAATCAACGATATAACAAAATGGCTTATTGTCGTAACTAGTTTATGGTTATGAAAAGTTTACTTTTTTTGTAATTTTTTTTTAACTATTTTTTAAAACAATAATAAAAATTGTTTGTAAAAAAGGAGCCTTGGTAATATACTGCAGGGGATATATAATTTGATATCCTGATGAGAGAAAAAAACAGTTATTCCAATATTTGCAAACACTGAGTTATGAGGATTTACCAAAGGTCTATCATGTGTATCTTTCTAGAGCAAGTTATAATATAGTATCTATCATCTCACTCAATGCATTAGTCCATATCTTAGCTAGAATTTAACATTGCAGAAGAATTAAGTTCACTTTTCATTGACTTGGATGGCTACACTAATAAGTTAAACTGAAACTGCACATAAAACATTCTCTCATATTGCAAAGGGGAAGAATTTGCACCAGAACCATCTGTATAGCTTCTTTGAGTAGAATGTTGTGCATACAGCTTAAATTTAATATAAGTTTGAGTGACTTTTTATCCACCCTTCCAAATAGAATTTTGAATGATATGTGCAGTATCTCTGATACAGTGGAACTTATTAGAGTGCTATTAACTGAATGATAAAGAGAACATGGCATTGTGCTACACTCATTTTGCATGTAGAATTTTGAGTAAGCTAAGTGGATGCAGCCATTAATAAACTGACTAACCTATACCCTCAATGGTTGGCATTTTCATTGTTTTCTTGACATTACAAATGCGAGCTACCTTTAAAAAGATTGTTAACCATCCTAGTTGTAATGCAAATACTT
>NC_056742.1:475408219-475465719 GCF_019279795.1 Protopterus annectens
CCCTGGAATCATGGAAATGACTGAAAATTCCATTTAAGAATCATGGATATAACTTCTATAGTTTATCTCAATTCAACCCCCTCACATCTGAAATAAGTATTTTTTTTCACAAAAGTATTTCCACCATGTATTCTGAAGGGGAAGTCTCATTCTGGGACACTGTTTAGTATGTTCAGTAGTACATGAGCAATTATTAATGCAAAATTCTAACCATGCTCAAAGATGACCTTGCTGTAATATAGCTTAACCCCATTCCAGTTGGAACCACTCATTCAGTTGATTAAATAGTACCCCCTTACTTTTAAGTCATTAACCACCATTAGTTTATACAACAATCTTATGCCACATGTGATAGTGTTTGTCTTCAGAACCTCCTCATTTGTACAAGAGTCTCCTGAAGAAAAAAAACGTACATAGTAAAACAACAATCATCATTGATGCATTCCTAATTCAACTAATATTGTTATGAATAGCTCATACTCACCTGAACTGCACAAATTGTAATGACTGAGTAAGCACTCATAGTCACTGTGGTCACTGTTGTGATGTACCATCTAAAATGTATACTGTGGAGGTATTTAAACTCAATTTCTAAAGTTTGCTGTGTGTACTTAAACTGAAAAATAGAACATGCAGATAAACAGCAAATCATAGAACCAAGTAGTGCTACAGGAAAATAGCCTAATGGTGCTGAAAAATGAGTATGCAAATGTATGTATATGGCATGCAAAGTAAAATACACCCCTTAATGATTGCATAATGACATGCAAATGAGGATATGGAAAGCAAGTCATGATTTATAGCTGCCAGGCACGGAGTCCTACATGTGGTTGTACCTGGGTAAGAAGTCAAAGACCACATCAAATATTGTAAGTTTGCATATTCAAAAAATCTTAGCAACAGTATTGTATTGTATTGTAGCAGCAGCAGCAGGATCTACAAGTTCAACTGATGGTCCTCAAGGTGGAATAAATGGCCTCATACACCCAAAAAAGGGATACCAGCAGAAGTTCACCTTCCACCAGGTAACAAATCAGCCACTGTGGGGTCACATTCATGTGCAAAGAGGCATCATAGAGGCTTTGGCTGAACACTAATTCACACAAAATTAAATAGAAGACTGTCTGGACTTCCTATACCCTTGAATACAAAGGTATGTGTGGCACTTACTGTACTAGCCAGAGTGACTTTCTGGGGACAAACTAGGGAAACATTGGTATTATTTCAGCATACTCAATATGTACCTCAGTACATTGCTACTACATTTAGAAGAGCACATCTGCTTTCCAAACATGGCAGAGGAGAGGATCACTACCAACCATGATATCTTTGACACTGCCCGCATCGTCAAAGTGCTACTAGCCATAGATTGCATCCATGTGCCAAGAAGGGCCCGTTTCAGTTTTAGTAGACAGTATTACATTAATAGGAAAGGCTAACATTCCATCAATTGCTAGATAGTATGCAACATACAGGAGCTAATAGTCCATGTGTCTAAAAAGCATCCTGAAAGCACCCCATGATTACCACATATAGCATACAAGTCATCAGTATTGCTGCATCCAGTAAGGTCTCCTAATCGATAAGTACAGGTACACTGGTCAACCACATATCAACAGCCATATAAATAGTAAGAATGCAAGCCTCATCTCTCCATAGGTCTCCTCAATGACCTTAGTGGGTTACAGGTGATGCAGAATAACTATCGGACCCTTGGTTGATGACAGCCATACTGAATTCATAAAGCATGGCTAAACAGTAATAAAAGATCATTAAAAAACAAAAAGACATCTGTGTTTGGCCTACTGAAATCTTAGTTCTAGTATATAGGCATACCTGTGGGCAATGCAGGATGGCCTGACCACAACCTGCCAGAATTTTGTAGGCTGCTGCATAACATTATCCTTCCAAAGGAGGCAGGCCAGCCAGAACCACTGGGATGTTCCACCACAGCAGCAGCAGAAAGCATTGCAATCACCACCATATCCACTAATAGAAATGACAATCATAATAATAGACAGTCTTATCAAAACCCCCAAAATTCACTGTGTACAGTATATGGTAGCACAGGTAAAGCAACAATGTCTAGTCCTCTTCTGCAGGACTTAAAAGTACATAATGGCAGTATCATATTTCAAGAATAACACGATTCATACAGTGCTATCTAAAGGTTTTGCTGAGTGGGTCTATATTATAACATCGAAGTCTTAACATTTCGAATGTTATAATATCGACCCTATTCAGCGAATGCTTGAAATAACGAAGCTGCAGAACACCGAATATTTTCCTAGGGAAAGTATTCGGTGGGCCGTTTCTGCTGCTTCACTATTTAGTCGACTGTGGTGCAAAGGTGATGGACTGGGTTAAGGTAAGTGTGTGAACAGACCGAGGTAAGGTGAGTGTGTGATAGTTAGGGACCTTAGGGTTAGGGAGCGGGTAAGGTGAGTGTGCGATAGTTAGGGACCTTAGGGTTAGGGAGCGAGTAAGGTGAGTGTGTGTTAGTTAGGGACCTTAGGGTTAGGGAGCGGGTAAAGTGAGTGTGCGATAGTTAGGGACCTTAGTGTTAGGGAGCAGGTAAGGAGAGTGTGCATTAGTTGGGGACCTTAGGGTTAGGGACTTTGAAAGGTGAGTGTGCATTAGTTAGGGACCTTAGGGTTAGGGTTGGGTTAAGGTAAGTGGATAGTTAGTAGTGTATGTATGGTTTAGAGTTGGGTTCTGTGAAGTGTGTATGTGTGGATTATGTATTTTGGTGTGCTTGTGCTGTGTGTGTGTGTGTGTGTGTGTGTGTGTGTGTGTGTGTGTGTGTGTGTGTATTCTCGGAACAGCAAATTTTTTTTCCCTTGGAAAAAAATTACTGTTCTGAGCGTTCGAGTATATCACACTTTGAGATTCCAAGGTCGAGCTTATGGTGTTCGATCTTTTGGAATTTTGATAATGTGATATAGACCCTTGCTGAGCAGTATATGGCCAAGTTAAACTGTGTATCAGACATCCGCATATACACTCAGAATTGAAGGTGGTGAGGTTCACAATCATCATTATTTGTACAGATGCCTGAAGACACATAGTTGTCTAGACTATCAGAGCTGCTATCTCCTGGTTAGTAGAGGTGGAGATGGGGCTGAGAGCAGTCAGACATAATGACGTCAAATGTAACCTTCTCCACTGAGTGGATGGGGTGCTACTAGGGGAGAATGCATTGAGTCTACTGCTACGTGGATCTCTGGGAGATGCACTACAGGACCATGCAACATTGTCTCTGCACTATGATGACAGAGCAGGTCCAGACATTCCCAAGACATGTATATGGTGGAACTGGTGGAATATAACCTTTGGGGGGTTCACACAAAATTCCTACTTCTAGTGGCATTTTGGCATAAATACTCCAAGTGTTGATTTAGGTTTGCTGTCACCCCAACCATGGCATGTTACAGACTGATCCCTGCAATGACTATTAAGTGCAGGCAGCACTGTTATGGACAGACCCATGGGCACTTGCAATACTTGGGTACAGGGCAGTAATGGCAGTACTGGCTAATATCCTCATGGAGGTGGTCAGTGATGCATTGCATCCCATCACTGAGCACATGAAGCTAATCACAGCATTGTCCCTGGACTCCATGATCTCCCCCAGACTTTGACAGTGATAGACCACATCCTCTGGAGGTCAGTCACAATACCAATCAAATCCAGATCAGCATAGGTAGCTGCAAATTGTGAACTGATTACAACTTTTCACATCAGCTTGTTGAGGCCAAGAAGAGATTGTGACAGTGGATGAAGCTGTGAATCACTGCTAGCCTGACATTGGATGGGTATAGTAGATACAATATGCTGCAAACCCATCAATAGTAGTGCTGGTACTATCTGTCATGAGGCTCCCTAATAGGGATGGCACTTTGCCATGCTATGCATTCTTTCTGTAGGGTGGGTGTATGGAGGCTAGAGTGTCACCACAGCAGTGGGTTAGCCAGCCCAGGTGGGAGACAGACAATGCCAAGTTGTTTTGATACTGTTAGTTGATCTGAGTGTTGGCTTCATCATCGGTCCCTGACCAGGGACTGCCTCAACCTGTTTTGTTAGATCAGCCTCTGTAGGTGTCACTACAATTGTGGTTTGCACTATGGATACAGAATACAATACACAACTGTGGAATGCTACTGGCTTCATAATCTCTCATGCTCCAAGGTATGCCTGCCAAAGATAGATGGATACTTCAAGATAAGTATGAAACACTCACCTGTGCAGGCACTCTTCTGAATCTGCATGCTTGTTTCTCATAAATTCATATATTAGTGTTCATGCCCAAAGGCCATCTAGGAACACTGCCTCATTAAACTCATTATTATAAACATTGTCTCCAATCCAGTAATTAAGTTTTTGTTTAAAACAGTTAAGATTTGAAGCTAACCTTACCTCTTTTGGTATTCTATTCCATATGCTTGGACTAGTTTGAGCCAAATATTTACTTCTCGGTGCTGTCTTATTCAGATTTACTCAGAACTTTAACTTTGTCATACATATTACCACTTATATTATTAGTTAAAAGAATATTGTAAGTAGCTTGTTAATATCTGATCATGAAATATTCTGTATGGATGAATTACTTTAGCCCTAAGATATCTATAATGTAAAGAGTAAAGATTCAACTTTCTACATCTCACAGTATACTCCAGGTGACAGACTGATGGTATTATTTTAGTAAAGCATCTCTGGACAGCTTCCAATAAATTAAGATGTTCCTTATTATATGTACAGATAGGTCAAATGTAAGTTTTGTAAAACTGAGTTAGACTGTTTTCCTGTCTTAAAGAGATTACTCTATGAATCTTCCAACTAAAAAAGGTGCACATTTTCTTATATTGTTGACATGGTGACAAAATGCAAGGTCTGATGAAATAAGAACTCCCAAATCCTTAGAAGTACTTGTTTTTGTTAATATTCCATCTCATAATTGCAAACATTTTGCTGATGCCGGCCTATCAATGTACATAACATGATGTTTATTTGGGCAGAAACTCATGCTGACTTTCTTCGCTCAAAGAGAAAATTGTTGTAAAAGATGAGATATTTGTGATGTATCCCCATTGCTTTTAACAATAAATCCAATTTTACAATCTTTGGCATAATCTGCATGCCAATTACAAAAACATTAGAGACTAGTTGATTATACTAAATTAATCAAAAAGGACCCCTGTACTAAGCCTTGGGGAATTCAGGTCTTACTGGTAAGTATCCAGACAGGCAGACCCTTATTTGTACACAATAACTCCGATATGTTAACCATTTATTCATCCAGTTTACAAAATATGGATTAAGACAAAGCTCTTTAGTGCTGCAAGTATGTAGTTATGAGAAATAGTATCAAAAGCCCAAGCCAAGTCAACATAAACAACCCTTACTCTTAAGGATAAGCCTTAAGCAGTAGATACTTGATAGTAAAATTCTAGTTAGTTAATGCTGACCTACTGTAAGAGAACCCATGTTGGTACAGATCATAATTACTGGCACTATTATACCCATCCTGTAACATCACTAATAAAGCTCTTTCAAAGCAGTTACAGAGAATAAGAGGTAAGAATGATTAGTGCATAATTAGGCAGATCCAGTGTGTCCCTTCTTTTATATATTGGTGTTATTAATGATTTTTTTCATTCAGTGGGAACTAAGCATGTATGCAAAAGGGCATTACAAATTAAATACAATACAAGAGTAAGAGACTTGTTATGCTTTGGAACACAAATACAGTGGTGTCAATCAAGGCACAGTGGTCATATTGATAATTAAGTAAGCGTACTAACTTGACTAGTCTCCATGGCAGTTATATGATACCTGACCAGTCCCAAATTACATGTCCATAATTGCTAATATGATGCTAGTCCCACATCATTATCATGTGGGGGTAACAGGAACAGTTTTTCTTCAGTGAGTGGTGTTGTTGTACAGGACAGAGGGCCATCCCTGTCACCATCCATTCTATCACTATATTTTGTGCCATCTTCAAGGTCCTTTGTATCATTCACATTTGTGGGTGGTGTGACTCATCCCACCCACAGCACTGGCAAAGTGCATCAGTGTGTCCCACGCACAGTCTTGTTATCACTCAAGTATCCAGAGTGTATGCAACAAATCAGTACTTTCAAAAGGGCTAAACTTGTCTAGCCTCTGCTGTCCATGGTCTTTGGATGGCACGCAATCACCTAGAATGACAGGATAAACTTAGCCATGGGAAGGTCATGTGTCATTGCAAAGATGTAACACTGACACAGAAAAGCAGACTGGATCATTTGATCTTTATTGAGTTAGTCAGGTATGGGTACACTTAGGGGATCACATTATGTGCTGGACCTAGGGGACCATATTATGTGCTGGACAGGTGATTCTTTCAGTGTGTACTATGGTATTCAGAGATAGGAGTGGACATGTGTAAGGATATGACTGAGGGTTGTACCTCAGAGGATGCAATGCTTATTCTACTGTATATGGCTATCCCTGAAAGCACATACATACACTGGTGGCATGGAGGTTCAGGAGAGTAAGGCAGGAATAATGTGTGGATGTCCATTGTGGTCATACCTGTGGAAGGGTATTGATAATTGGGATGCAGGAAGGGTAGTCCAAAGGTGTGTCTTTTGGAGGATAACTTGTTCATGAATAACAAAGATAGCATCATTCTGTTATGGCCATTATTGCCTATTCTCAGGCATAGACAAAAGGATACTACAGGGTTGTAATATAACCTAGAGCAGACTGTATGGGAAGGGGTGGTTGTCAATGGTTATTGAGCTACTATCCCCTACTAAGGGTGTAGGTGATCAGGTAAATGAGTGCAACAGAGTACTGCTGCAGGTGAAAAATGTAAGTATGAATGATACCTGCCTTGTTAACCTCAGTTCTTTACTGTTACAATAGACATTCATCAAGGTGATCATTTTCTGTATGTAACATTGTTATCTATCACTTACCACAGTAATGTAATGTCAATGAAAGTGCATCTCCTGTGGTTTCTCTGCTATTAAATTGTTGCTCTGTACTGCTGGAAAGTAATTCAGGCTGTTCAAATGAGTCTGCAGCTCATTTTTCTTTCGTATGCATTTTGGCATGCATCCAAAATGGCAAATAGCTGTAAACATTATTAATAGGTACTAGCTTGCATTTGACATTTACAAAAGAGGCTAGATTCTGCCCTTGTCTATGAATTGCTATGTTGTATAGAAGTGCACCAGTGACGTAAACTGAATAGATATTTTGCTGTATATCACTGACGTAGTACATGTCCACTCATACGTGTCAGCTGTGCATGTATGCATGTTGTGCAACTACAAGAAACTAGGTGGACTGCACATGGTTCAGAGTCCAACATGGGGCTTGACTCTCATTCTGCCATCTTGTTTTCTTGTATATCCAAGGAGGTGGCTGCTGAAGCTATTGCCCCAGGGAGAACACTTGATTGGTCTACAATGGGAAGCACAATTGTGCTCTACCTTCTCCACAGCAAGTTCAGTTAGGGATTGTTTGGACTGCATACAGGTTCTATCAAGAATGATGGATGCTTAGTGCAATTTCTTAGACCTGTTTTCCAGGGTGAATGATATCCCATATGTCAATGAGAACTGCTGACACTAGTAGAATGACCTTCAACACTGTAAGATCTCCAAGTATGGGTTTCGAGCACTGCTGTAGGTGTAAGGCAAGGATGCCTGAAATGGTATAGGAAGTAATTACCATTTCTTCTGCTTACAGTGCTGCCTTTAATAAACCTTCTTCACATTTTTCACAATCTTATCTAATATCAATGTTTCTATTATTTTTACAGATATTAGAATATTCCAGGTTGGCAGTGACGGATACAGGTCTTTATGTTGTATATTGTGTTGCAATTTGCATTTTTATTGAATTGTGTTGCTTTCTGGGCAGATGACAGAGCTCTGACCCTGGAGAACTTTAGCCACCATTTCACGTTTCTGCTTTTTGCATCTAGCTGGCAGGATGTTATTGCTTCTCAACCATTACACACAATTATGTTTTTCTAGCACTGTCTGCTTCAGCATACATAACTACATTAATGTAGATACTTCTGTTAATTTGTACATAGCTGTGGCTGTATAGCTCTCTGTCAACAACATGGGCACCTGACCAGCTGTTGCTTCTTTGCACATGCCCACAAGCACATGCTGTTACAGTTCCCTACTGGGCTGTGGGAATGACTTCATGCTACTGCTTTCTTCCAAATGGCATGGGACTTGTAGTTTTGTGCTCTTGATTTGTCTCAGTCACACCTGTAAGTCTTAAGTAATTGTTAGCATACACTTTTTGTCTGCAATTGCAGGCAGAATAAGAGCAGAATGCCACTGGTTGCCACAGAATGCAGCAGAGATTAAAAGCACAGTAGGGATATTTTCATCTTAAGTGCTCTGCTGGTAATCCTCTGGGTCTTCACTCTCCATTTTGTCACCCTTCTTTAGATCACCATGGCACACCAAAATTGCAGGTGCATTAGCTGCTATCTGCTGCTGCCCTGGACGAAGCTGCAGCTGAAGCTGGTTAGTGGGGCAGTATTGCCTTACCTGGAGAAGGTTCTAGCCCTTTGCAGGCAAATAAGCTGCCGTAATCTCCAGCGCTGGTGCAGAACTGCTGCATCTAGTGTAGCCAGTGGTTACACAATCACTTTTTTATTGGGTTGCTATGCAGCATCCCCTCATGTAGTTGTACAAGACTTGTTGGATTGGGTTTTCAGTGTCATCTGGCCTCTGGGTGAGTGTGCACTTTGTCTTCAAATACCCAGATTCAGGACTGCCACCTACTGGATTCCTCTAAGGTCCCCCTGGACTGGTCAGCAGCTGGCAGGCTACCTTTACCTTATCTTGTCATTGGCCATTTCTCTACCTTGTGTTTGTTTATGTGTTGTCCCCCTCACTCTTGTGTTTCAACATCTGCCCCCATTATTTTGTAGTCTTATATGTATATGTCTGTGCTCCAGTTGTCTACCAACTCCATTTCTTGTCTTTTATTCCTTTCATGTTTAACCTCATCCCCTCTGTCTCTCCCTCTCTCTCTCTCGCCCTCTCTCTCTCTCTCTCCTTCTTTATATCTATCTAAATATAGCCACCTGTTAGTGTGGATATTGGATCAAGATGATTGTTACTAGTGGTATGACACTCTGACCCAATGTGCAAAAATGGGAACAAGGGGTTGTGAAAGCCTTTGACATGGTCAACCAGGAACTTCTCATTCTTTCACTAAAATCTATTTCCCTCAACAAGCCTGCTATCCAGTGGTTCCAATCCTACCTGACTGGTAGACAACAGACGGTACTATGGCAGGTCAAACTCTCCAGCCAGCTACCTCTCACACATGGTGTCCCTCAAGGGTCCATACTAGGTCCACTACTCTTCTCTGTTTTTATCAACAAACTTCACACTGCTATCCCTCAAGCTACCTGCATTCAATATGCAGATGATTCCGCTCTGATCTGCTCAGCCACCTCCCCATCCAAACTGCAAACGTTAACCCAAAATACATTTAACGCTATCGAGAACTGGCTCACCAACCAATGCCTACTTCTGAACCCCAATAAAACTAAACTTCTACTCTTCTCCCCCACTAGTAGATCTGCCACACTTTCATTCTCTGTCACATCTAACAATGGTACCACTATTTCCCCAGATCATCACACCAAACTGCTAGGGGTTATCATAGACAGTAATCTCAAATTTGACCTACAGGTCAACAAAACCATACAGACCATCAATAAGAAGCTTGGATCACTGTAAAGAAACAAGACATTTTTAACCCCACTGGCTAGGACTGCAATCGCCAGATCATACCTACTCTCTACTCCTTTATATGCATCGCCTGTACTCTCAAACATCAACAAATCTGAACTAGGTAAGCTGTCCCATAGCTACAATCATATTGCCAGATTCACCACTGGCTCCATCTATAGAACCCACCACTGCCAGAACCTTAAACAACTAGAGTGGCTAGAACTGCCCAGCTTAATTCATTTCAATCAACTCTTAATAGCGCACAGAATTTTGGACCACCCTGAGTATACCCCCTCACTTAAAAATATTACTAAGCCATATAGCAACCTGAAATCCCTACGGTCAGCCGATAAACTACTGGTCCAAACCAACAAAGCTAATAACTCTGCTGGAGAATCTCTGTTTGCCAACTTCATTGGCAAAACCTGGAAATTGTTGCCAAACTATATAACCCTACAATCCTCCAAAAGTCTCTTCAAAAAAAAAAAAAAAAAAACCTCAAACAGTGTGTATATCTATATATATATATATATATATATATATATATATATATGTATGTATGGGTCTACCTGACATGGTCGACAGGCCATATGATCGACACTCATTTGGTCGACAGTTCATTTGGTCGACAGGCAGATTTCCCCCCCTCCCCAATGTTGTGCGACCCTGGAGTTGATATATATAGTAAGGGGGGGGTGGGGGGCACAGCCCCCCACATTGGGAGGTGTGGGGGGCTTCACCCCCCCCACATAACATGCCTGTCGACCAAATGAACTGTCGACCAAATGAGTGTCGATCATATGGCCTGTCGACCATGCCAGGTAGACCCATATATATATATTCACACACACACACACACACACACACACACACACACACACACACACACACAAAGGTCTCTTGAAATATAGAACATTTACAAGAGTGAATGATCAAAATGAAGTCACTTTAGAAAAAATCTAAAGTGATTGAAAATATAAAAAAAACGCAAATCATTTATTTATTTATTTTTAGAAGCCCACTTCCCCCATCAATTATATATACTAATATACTAACTCTGAAATCACACAACAACAGGGTAAGGACAAATTTGCATACAAAAGGCTGGCAGCATAAACTCCATTTGAGAGAACATTACGTCATACAAGTATTCGCTCATATGTGTGTTCGCTCTTTCAAACTGTACCCATATATATATATATATATATATATATATATATATATATATATATATATATATATATATATATATATATATATATATGGGTACTTATTACTTCACCGACAAGTCAAAACAGCGACACTCACATGTTCAACTCCACATCATCGACACTTCATAACATCGATGTTTCAGGTAAGCGATCTTCCCCCTCACAGGACCCATGGTAGCACTCGTTTCACTATTAAGAAGGTAAGGACAATGATGTCAGGGTACATTTTGAAGAATGACGTAAACGTTACGCGTTAAAAGACAGAAACGAGTGCTACCATGGGTCCTTTGAGGGGGAAGATCGCTTACCTGAAACGTCGATGTTATGAAGTGTCGATGATGTGGAGTCGAACATGTGAGTGTCGCTGTTTTGACTTGTCGGTGAAGTAATAGGTACCCATATATATATATATATATATATATATATATATATATATTTATAAAATTAATAGGTAGATATACACATAAAATGGGAAATTATACATATATAAAATAGGGGTGTGTCCCCACAAAAATTACATGCCCCACAGACCTATTTTGCCTTATTGAATTCCTGCTGTGTGTTCATGAGTTTAAATATAGCAATAACCCACACCTGGGTGTGGGTAATGCGGGATTTACCCATGGTTGGCGTGGCTTCGCCCTCGGGACCAAACAAAGACAACCGTGGGTAAATCCCGCATTACCCATGCCCAGAAGTGGGTTATTGCTGTTATACTATGACATTATTTAAGAAAAGAAATAAAAAAAAAAAAACCCCATTTAACATAGCGAGACAGGTTTAAAAAAAAAGCAACAGAGAAAGCAAGATCTCCGTTGCTTTTTACACACTGTGTCGCTATGTTAAAGGAGTTTAACATAGCGAGACAGCTTTAAAAAAAGCAACGGAAATTTCTGTTGCTTTTTTTAAACCTGTGTCACTATGTTAAACTCTATTAACATAGCGAGACAGTGTTTTAAAAGAGGCCTATACTAATTGAAAATGTCCGGGTGACCGGACCTTTTTCCATTAGTATAAGTCGATTTACAACGTGCACGCTGGCCAATCAGTGTGCACGTTTTGGAATATTAATGTGGGGTCATGGTATAATAGTTATTTTTACCCCTTTTTATGAAACAAAACATTGCTCGGCTTCAGGGGCACCCATTGATAGACTTTGCATAATCCCTATAAGTTTTTCCTTAGGACCATACAGAGGCAGCCCTGACACCACAGGTAACAGCTTGTGATACCTGATGGGTTTTGTCTTTGCCTTCTTATGAGTTTCATGTAATGTGCCATGAGAATGCTACCCTGATCTTCTGTAGAGACTCTCGGTTGCATTAAACCACTTCATTTATAAAGAGTCTTCTGCATCTCAAGTAGTTCTCTGAAGCACATCTACCTGATGATTCATGCTATATGTATATCAATACTTATTTATTCATGTCTGTTGATCACTGGTGTATAGTCCATCTATGGGGTGAAGCACCACTATCCCAACTAATGAATGCAGCAATATTACCCTGAAACATATTACTCAGTTCAGAAAGGCAAGCCTTGTAGATTGCTCATTATATAAGTGGGTCTGGCACTGCTTATTTGAATCTCATTGCTGTGGTGGTATGCTACCTTAGAGATCAGAGTCCTCAGAAATTCTGCACTCATTTAGCACACATTTGCAAAAGAACACTTATTAAAGGAAAATGGCAACTTATTGCTTTAATTCTTTAAGCACAGGAAGATGATTTGCACAATCAACTGAAATTTAACTTCCATATAAGAACACAGTCCTCCTTAATACAATGAGAAAATAAGTTATGCTATTGTTGAGCCATAGTAGGAAGGAAACATATCTACCATAAGCAGCAATGGATTAAAGTTGTCATTAACATCAACACTTTGGGAGAATGTGACAAAATGAATGTGGCCTGAAGGGAGTGATTGGTGTTCATGGCTGCATGAAGAAATTGTTAAAAGAGATGGAGCAGTGCAGACCAGTAAAAACAGAAAATGTACAGTGTTCACACTCACCAAAGCTGAGAGTGTGTCTGTTTATCTCTTGACAGAAGTTGTCATCCATGTTGTTGAAGGAGTCCTTGATATTGGAACTCCAAAGACTGAGTTATGTAACATCTATCAAGCATAACATTAACCTTACATGTGACTATGTGCAATTACATTGTTAGATTCCCAGGCCGAACATATATTTAGGGAAAAAGCTCAGGGCTGCATATTGTATCTAGTTGCAGTGGCTCAGAACATGGCATGGCTCTCAAATTCTTAGTGCAAGAAATCTGGACAAAGCCATATTGCTCTTATAAAGTTAGAAATTTGCGAAAATATCAGGGTTTGTGCTAACATGCATTTTCTGAAGAATTTGAAGTCTGAAACTCAGATGTATGTAATTACTTAGTGACTTCAATCCTGAGATCATCCCAATGATTTGGCTGAAAACCAAAACTTTTATGAGGAACAGACCACAAACATGAGGCAAAATCTGGGCATTTTGCAAAAATCTGAACAGTTCAGAGGTATGGAACAGGGTCCATATGAAGATGTGTCAGTGATCAGCAAATTTTGTCTGTGCTATGTTCTGTTTAAAGACATACAATCTGACAGTGTGTGACAGCTGTTTTATTCTCACAGGTGAGTATCATACTCAAAAAGACCCTAGCCTGCCCCCTTACAGGTAATACATTAAGTGCTGCTTTCCCATCTAGATTCAGAACACGTGAGCTATGAGTATTCTGGAAGTGCTCAGGCATGTGGCTTTGACATAGTTTGCTATTTTATAGCTGGCTGATAATAAACCACTGAAAAGAGTGGTAACAGAATCAGTAACAGATATAGATGGCGGCAATGTCATACTTGTGGCAAAGTTAATGTGGCTTGCAGAAGTAAAATGGATCAGAATGCATTGCAAAGGTAATGGGGTGCAGGAAACGTTGTCCCTGTGGTCAGATACTCCAGTTACAGATGGTCTATATCTCTGTCAATGTGGCTATGGCATGTCATAGGCCCAATGCACATACTCTGTATCAGTGAAAAAGCACCATACTTAAGATGAATTTCTTGAAAACATTTCTGGAACACATTACCAACTTGGTTATGATTAGTGACCCAGGCAAAAAAAACCTCTGTTTAGTACATTTTACAGAGAAAAAATTGTTAATAAACAGGACGTAGAGGATGCATAAATACCATGAATATGATCAAATGTACTTTTATGTATGAATGTAAGTACATTTGATCATATTTACAAAAGTTAACAGTATTATACAAAATCCATCAAGAAAAGGCCATAAAATAAAATCAGAAATAAATTAGATAAATAAAGAAGTCAAACAATGAAAAATATGGAGTCATGGTATATATAAATATATCCAAAAAGCTAATACTGTTATTTGTAACGCATGCAAAGGAATGATAGGCTGAATTCTGACAAGATTGTTTTTTTTTCAGGCAGTAAGTATACTTGTGAAGCATTTGTTAATTATAAGATGATATTATAAACTGAAAGTTGGAAATTCATAAAAAGAATACACTGTGCAGTGATTGATATGATTTTATTGCTTTTTACTAAAGCATATGATGTTAGACCATGTTGTTGTTGTATCTTTCGGCTTTTCCCGGTTAGGGGTCGCCACAGTGGAACTCCGGTCCGCTAATGATTGGTAGTAGATTTTTACGTGCCGAGTTACCAGCTCTGATACACAACCTTCAACGAAGGTACGCCCATTCATGCATGTCTCCACACAAAATATGCTTTAGCTGAGAATCGAACAGGACAACGTCTTACTGTGAGGCGACAATGCTACCGCAGCACCACCACCACAGTATATGATGTTGATTATATGTTGAAATGAAACCTTTAAAAGCATGGCTGGCCTTAGGCTTGAGCAAAGTAGGCAGTTGCTTTGGTCACAGATAGTCTATGGGCACCATTCTACCCTTTATTTATGAATTTATCTATTTATTTATTTATTTTCTAAGCAAAGAAACATGCCTATTAATATACTCAGAAAAAATAATAAATAAACAAATAAATGGTAGAAAAACATGCTTAGTTGAATGATATCCATGGGGAGGTACTGACTTTGCACGTCTTGCAGTGAATGGCAAGGAGCAGAAAGCTTTGTGAATTGATTGACCAGGTACAGTGCATCTGGCCAGTCAGTTTGAAGAGATTTCTGCTTGTTGCCATCCCATGACAAGGAGTAGAAAGCCAGGAACCATTAGACTAGCTAGAAGAAGTAGGTTGGCACTTTGTACAGTAGCAGCAGGAAATGAGAACATGAGGTAAGAATTATTTATTTTATTTTATTTTTATCCCGGCAGGCAGACAGGTATCTGGAGTAGTGAATACATGTGCATGGCAAACGGAGTACCTGCCTTTGGTTTCTGGTTTTACCCCCTCAACTATCTCTGATGTTTTGATTTTGTAGGCCAGTACTGCTATTGCTTCATAGTTGTGAGATTTTGGGGGGATAAATTACTAAGAATTATAGTCAGCCAAAGAGTTTTGAACTACTTATTGCTCAGAAAATGAAGATGTTGTTGTATATCTGTATTAAACAAATGAGTGCAATATTTAAACATTGCCTTTGATTTCCAGGCTTTTCAACTCATTCCCTCCCATTATTTTGCTTATAGGTTTATAGGTTCATAGGTAGGTACTAGGCTATCTGCCCAAGGGTATTTATAAGCCTAGCCAGAGTGTGTCGGCTTTCACCACCCCATTGATTAATTAACTGATCCTTTGTCAAGCAGAGCCAATGAAGTGATCCCAGGGGTATATTTTCTATTACCCATCCACTCGTCAAGGTTTCTCTTGAAGAGTGTTAGTGAGGGGCTCTGCCTAATGTAGATTGGAATTTTGTTCCAAAGCATGGGGAGTCTCTGTGACAGGAATCTATCCCTCCAGCATGTTCTATTTATTGTTGTGGCAAGGTTTAGCTCACTAGAGCGCGTGGCTCACAGTGACTTGGAGATTTCTTTAGGTGGAGAATGTCTATCAATTCTGCGTTGGACATGGCTTTGTAAGTCAGGCAGAGATCACCTCTGAGTAAGTGATATGCCACTGAGTACAACCGGAGTTTTTTCAGTCAGGCTGCATAGAACATATGTTTGAGGCCAGTAATCCTCTTGGTGAGGTACTTTTGTGGTCTCTCCAGTTGTTGGAAGTGTCTTGTGAGGTACATCCCAAATGGGACATTGTACTCTATGATGGATCTGATGAGTGACGAGCAGAGGGGCACTATAACCTCTTTATTTCTAGATGCGAACCCTTTAGTAATTAGATGGGCCACAAAGAAGGATTTCCTAACTACTTTGGCTATATGATTGTCAAAGGAGAGATTACTATCTACCTGGGTCCCCAGATCTCCTATTACCTCTTCTGTATTAAGGGGACTGGCACCTATGTGGTAATTTGTAGGTGTTTTGTTTTTCCAAAATGGGATGACTATGCATTTTTTGGCATTTAGCTTGAAGCCATGACTTTGACACCAGGTGTCCATCTAATTAAGGCCCTTTTGGAGGATGTCCGTGTCAGCCGGAGAGTCAATTATGGCTCCCAGTTTGCAGTCATCGGCGGACTTGGTTAACCATAGTCCTCTTGTGCTTGCCTGTACTTCTGAGAAGTATATGCTGAACAGTAGGGATCCCAGGACCAAGCCTTGTGGGACATTACTTGTGACTGGTTTAGAGTCGGACCTGGAGCCCGCTATTCTTACCGTGTGAGCTGTGTCTGTAGGCCAGTTGGCAACCCATCTTGTGATGTAGGGGTTTATGTTCAGGCTGGTGAGTTTTTCTGAAATACCTGAGTGGGGAATGGTGTCAAAAGCCTTGGCGAGGTCAAGGTAGGCTGTGTGAACAACCTTTCCCTCTTCTATGGCCTTGGTGACTGTCTCGAAGAAGTCAACCAGGTTTAGTAGCCATGATCTGCCCTTAACAAAGCCGAACTAAGTCAGGTCAAGTGTTTGGAGGATCCCAATGTCTTTGTTAATGAGTTCCATGATGATGTGCTTCATAGCCTTGCAGACAAGGCTAGTCAGGCTTATGGGGCGATAGTTACCAGGGTCAGTTGTGGCCCCTCCTTTGTGGAGTGGAATAACTGTTGCTGTGCGCCATTCTATGGGCACATAGCCTCTGGAGAGACTGAGGTTGAACAGTGTGTTTGGGTGGTGGGTTAGTTTGTTCTGTAGTTCATGCAAGACGCAGCCTGGGACACCATCTGTGCCCATTGACTCTGTGTTTTTGGCTTTTGAAAGGGCTATTTTCACCTGTGCATCTGTGATTTCTGGGACACTATACTTTTCTGGTATTGTTGTGGGTCCTTTTAGGGGTGAGAGGGGGTTGAAGTTTGCACTGACTCTAATCGCCAGGATGTTGGCAATATCAGTAGGTTCAGTATATTTTGTGCTATTTTGCACCACTTCAGTGCATATCTGTGAGTTGCCACTTAGATTCTTAACAGAGCTAAAGAAGGTTTTGTGGTTATCTTTTGAATCCTGCCTGGCTATTTTCCTTTTGAAGTTAGCCTTGGATGATTTTATGAGCTACCTTAGTATCTTACTGATACATATCAGGGATGTCTTTCCTTCTTGGGATTTGCTTTTTTTCTGAACTAGTTTCCTCCTTCTATTGTATAGCCTGTTTATGGCAGGGGTCTACCAGACTGATTTCCTTCTCTTAGAGGAGTGCGTCTTGGTTTTGCTAGAGATGGCACGATCCATGCATCCTTGTAGATACTCATAGAGTGCATTTGTAAAGGTTTCTGCATCTTGGGCAGCATTATCCTTTAACATGGGGCTGTGAAACTTACCGCTGCTGTCTTAAGTAAGGTGAAGTTTGCTTTAGAAAAGTTTTTTACTGTGGTTTCCTTAGTTGGGGATGGTGGTGGGGTGTGGACATCCAGAATAATTAGTTTATGGTCTGATCTAACCAGTGATGGGTTGACCTCCGGTGTGGAACACCTGTCGCCCATGTTTGTGATGACCAGGTCCAATATGTTTTCACTTCTGGTAGGGGAGTTTTCCAGCTGATCCAGGGCATTTGAGTTGATGAATTCCAAGAAGCGCTGGGCCTTGGAGTTTGTACTTGAGTAGTTTTCCCAGTTAATGGTAGGGTAATTGAAATTGCTCAATATCAGGGTGTTTGGTAGGACCTTCATGTTTTCTAGTGTCTCCAGAAAGGTGGAGTGGTGGTCCTGGGTCATGGAGGGTGATCTGTAGCAAGCCACAATTTGCATTGCCGATTTGCCCGATGTTAGTTGCACATGGATGATCTCAGAGGTATCATTCTGCACCACTAACCTGGAGGTGCAGGTATCCTTGATTAATATGGATACACTCCCTTCTTTTGTGTTTCGGTCTGTGTTCTGTAGCCGAAACGTGTGGTACAAGTTGTAGCCCACTAGTGCTGGAGTGCTCTCTGGAGCCTTGAACCAGGTTTCAGTTACTGCACAGATGTCAAAATTCTCCATACTGAGGAGTGCTACGAGCACGTGCATTTTGAGATTTAAACTCCTGACGTTGAGTAACATAACCCTCAATGTTAATTCTGCTGTTTACGGAGGTGTGTTTGACTTTTATGCCTTGCCTAAAAAAGGCACTATGGGGGCAGCAAGAGCCTTGGCCAGTATTCGAAAGCCTAGGGGTGACAGGTGCAAGCTGTCTCTTGCAAAGCAACGTGGCTTATCGAGCATGTTGTCCCAGGCTGACAAACACTGGATCCCCTTTGAATTACACCAAAAGCTTAGCCAATTGTTGAAATTGATTATTTTTTTCTTTATACTGAGGTATCATTCTTGGTGAGGGCAGGATGCTACTCAGGGTCAGGGTCGTACCAGCCTATGCTACATGATCAGAGAGCTCTTCCATGTCTCTTTTCATGTAGTCCAGGGAGGTATGTCTCATGTCATTCACACCAACATGAACAATGACAGAGTCATATTTGTACTTGTACTTATACTTGTACTTATATTTGTACCTGTACTTGTACTTATACTTATACTTGTACTTATACTTATACTTGTACTTATACTTATACTTGTACTTATAGCTCTGATTCTTAAGCAATGAGTTAAAAGATATGAATATCCAATTAGTTGTATTTTTGGTTTACTCATTATAAAATTTGTGTTTTTCTGGCGCATCACAAGAGGTTGCAGTTTAAAAATAATGATGTAAATCTGAGTTTTTATGAAGGGTATGCAAACCTGTTTATTCTATCATCTCTCCAAGTATGTAAGAGCAATATTTAAAATCCATTTATTATTTTTGGCATTTCTTTCTGCAAAGTTTTTGCAAGAGATCATATTTTTAGGAAGAGTAAGATATCTGAGGTATACACAGTCAAATTATTTATAATTGCAGGGGACATCAGTAAAGGAAAATTAGTAACTACTCTTTGCTTATAATTCTGACTTTGCATGATCACTGTGAATTGTATAAATCAATTTAAAATACTTCACATTGTTGAGCAATATTGAAATGATTATGTGGCCATCCTTTTATTACAATATAATATCTGAAATACACCCAAAAGTGTTATAACTTCTGAGTGAAGGGAAGCTGTCAGTGAATGAAAATAACTGATCCTTTGTCATTTGCTCAGTTTAAGCAGCCAGCTAGTCCGACTTGAAATGGTAATGTACATTTATGAGAAGTAAAATGGAACACTTTTTTATTTTGACATCTGTTTTTTATACTGCAAACTGATGTCTGAAGTGTACACAGTAAAGTAGATGCAAGTGATGAGTGCACAGGTCATCTGTGGATACAAGCGATTTACCTCTGCTTTTGCTTGACCATCGTTAAACAGTAGTCACTTATCGGGTGTAACAGGGTAATATCAATTTATTTGATAAAATCAGTATAAAACAAGTATTGCTATATCTTATGCTTGTCTATGTGTGTTTGGGGGTCGCAGTGTACTTTAGAGTAATAAGGTAGCAGTCATTTTTTCACTTATGATCACAGGCGTCAGTACAGCACAGGATAAGGATGTGTGGGATAGTCACCGATCATTAGCACAGTGGCACAGTGAGAAATATTGCCATTTTATAGACAATAGCTTTGGTTGAATTTTTGCTTGTTGATTATTCTGTATGGTGTCTGCATGCTGTCTATATGTCTGTTGGGGTTATCTATGTGCTCTGGTATCCTCCAGTACCTGAAAGACACAATATAGTTGAACTGGCATTCCTCCAATTTGCCTGTATGTAAACGTGCAGCATGTGTGTGTGTGTGTGTGTGTGTGTGTGTGTGTGTGTGTGTGTGTGTGTGTGTGTGTGTGTGTGTGTGTGTGTGTGTGTGTGTGTGTGTGTGTGTGTGTCTGCATGCTTTTGCATCTTGTCTTAGATCTGACCAGTCAGGAACAGTGACAGTATGTCTGTACATGTGTGAAAACTCACTGTGTGTGTGTGTGTGTGTGTGTGTGTGTGTGTGTGTGTGTGTGTGTGCGTGTGCACGCTAAAATGTAATATTATCATAGTTTTTTATCTGTGAGTATGTACAATATTATGAGGTACATGCATAACACTTCTGAATACAGTAAAAATACAGCAATAATTACCTTTTGACATAATGCATAAAATATATCACAGAACATCCAGACCCTCAAAACTACTAGGGACCTTGGGCCCCAAATCCCAGGCTGTATATGTGGATGTTGATACAAGTCTAGTAGTGACCTTTGATCTGAACTTCATCTAGTCTAATACTGGCCATACTTAGAGTTGTGCAGTGTAGGTTGCTGTAATGTTTGGGTAAGAACGGCCTAGGGATAATGTCATTACTACCTTAATTATTCTTATAAACATCCCACTGAAGTGTGCACAAAATATAATTATAGCATATGTAGGGGGTGTGGTAGTGTGGTCATTAATTTTTTTTTCTCCCAAACTTAGAGGTGTGCACAGGTCTAGGTGTAGTTTGCAGGTGATGAAGCGCAAGCTGATAAATGTGATTGTCATTTTTTCTCATTATAAAATATCGAATGCATATACGAGTGGTTATGTTTGTGCAGATAGGAATAAAGAAGGATGTTGGTATATACATCTGACAGTAGCAACTTGAAATATGTTACCAATCCTTTTTATTCTTTCAGCTTCATATTGGTCTGACTTCATAGGTGACTGTCATGTGAAAGCAGGGGTGAGGAGGCTTAACTTCTATATATTCAACAGTAGCTATTTTTCTATTTTCTTATATTTGGACACAAGTTTGACTATTCATGTTATATTAGGTGCAATTTTTCTGTGAATACACAAGTAGTGGGTGCTGGAGCATTTACCTTACACATTGGTGATACGTGATACATACTTGGGTTGTGAGCTGCTCGCTGAACTTCTTTTTTGATTACTGGTTATTTGAGACATAGGAGATGGTGACCAAATGTCCACACCAGCCAATGCCTTCCCAAGGCTGTCCAATACACTTTAAGGGACAATCCAACCAGTCTCAAACCCAATTCCTAGTCTCTGAGACCCTTTTATTAAATACCTTCTATGTCTCTCCTTGTCAGGTCAACTTCAGCTTGAAATGACTGTTTTTTCTCAGTCCCACAGACACCACGACCCTGGTGACTTCTACATATTTCCCCTCTTTACTCCTCCTAGTCCTAGAAGTCTGTGTCCTAAGCTTTAACCTTATTTGTACATATTGATAGTGTCTGTTTACCTTTTACTGGACTATATTGCTGTATTTTCACAGTTTACCGTTTATATTATTTCTTGCCTTTTCATACGTATTTCCTTTGTATTTTGTTTTGTGATAATGTCTGCACTGTCATTATGCATGACATCAACAATACTTTGTTTTTATTGCTCATTAATTTGTTTGGATTGTTCATTATTTACAATGTCACACATTAATTGAGACAAATCATTTACAAACTGGATCAGTTTGTTCATACAACTCCACACAGAAGTACACAATATGCACAATCTGTGGCTAAGTGTCCAAGTTGGCAGCATGCATAGCTTTTGGGTTTATGCAGCCCACAAACAGTTCAGTTCATCTTTATTTCATCAAGTTTGACTAATTATTCATTTTCTTTCCGAAATGCAGCATCTCTCCATCAATAACTCATGATTTCCCTTTCATTTTCTTCAGCTGCAGTTACATTCCTTAATCTTTTATTTTCTTATGATTCTTTTTAGTGACTTCCATAAAGCATTAGCGGTTTCTTCAGAATTCTGACTTGCTTTTTAACAGTTGCGGTAACAGCTTCACTAACTGCATTTTCATGATAGTTCTAACTTCCCTAACTAGCTAAATGTGGACTGGCCTTTGATACTACCTTTGACATGAGTGCTACCATCAGATACCTACTGTAATATTACTTCAGTATTAGCTTACACTATCTAACATTTCTCCATCTCTTATGTAATGGATGTCCGTCTTAGATTCTTGCTATTTTATTCTCTTTTTTCATCTCAGAACTTACATTTGCATCTTAACACTCCAGCTCAGAATTTGGTTTAGAACTTCGTTCACTAGTATGTAATGCTTCTGTAGCAGCTGATTAGCAGACTGCATTTTCCATTTCTTTACATGAAATGACATATTCCATCATGTTATCAGTCCGTTCTGTATTACTCCTATTTCTATTCTCTTCACGGTGAAAGCACTTGCAGTATTTGGATTAAATGTTCTTTGTCTAGCAAGATAAAGCCAAAATGTGATCCCTAAACAACTATCCACACATAAAACCACTCTAAGCCTCACCCTACGCCTACCTCACTTCCTCCAACCTTCCTTCAATGAATTAACCCTTCCTTACCCAACCTTAACTACCCTTCCATTTCATACTAACCTTACAGTCCTTGTCTAACTCTCTACAACCCCCCCCCTTAAACATCAAAGGTGTCCCCTGAGGAATTGGTTTGTTCCCAAACTTTACTTTTAATCATTTTGTGGTTGCACTTACACTTTTGTATCTCTTCACATCTAGTTTGTAGAAATGCCGATTTTTTTAAGTATTTTGCAGAGTTAATTTGTTATTGCTCATCTCTCTATTCATACTTCTTTTGCTGTTTAAAGCTTATTGATTTTGTTTCAAAACTGTGGCTTCCTTAACCATTTCACTGTGAAAAACCTAGCTTCATATGCAGTCCATAATTGTATGCTCAGTCTTATGCAGTTCTGCCTTTAGCAGTGCATTTTCAGTTTGCAGACTTTGGTACTCTATTTTAAGTTAAGAACAGTCCTCTGCACATCCCTCTTTGCTACTCAAAAAAAATATTACATCTCTTATGTGTTTTCTGCTCAAGCATAACTTCAGTTGGTTGTTTTATCTTTTCCAATTCTTCTAAGACAGATTATTTTTCCTTTTGACCAATTCTTTTCTGTAGATCCTTAAAATACCTTTGTAAATCTTGTATTCTTTCGCATGCCTTTCTTTAATTTACCAACCTCTTTTTAGTGAATGCAAACTCTACTGATCCTCAGATTACATTGAATCATGTCTTTGGTTTAATACAACCCCTTTTCTGTTCAGTTTTCTTGGAACAGTTCAGCTTGCCTTGTTTTACTGTTCCATCCTCTTCAGACATCTCAGAACAGCTTTTAGATAATGCAGCAATTTCTTGGTCTGTTTTAATTTATGAGATTTTCAATTGTTAAAAAAAGGCTTGAAAACCATACACCTTATTCATCATCTGCCAGCTCATACTCATGATATAGCGTTTCATTTCTGTGTTCAGAAAACATTTTCTAACTTATTGTCTGCTCACTATGTTTACTAACAACACCATCTGGATGTGGGTTTTGTGGTTCTCTACTTTTAGAGTTTTAGCTCCAGTGGCGTCTGCAAACTACTGCACTTCATTAACGTTCTCAATTTAACAGACTCTTGAAATCTTGCTGGCTCTAATATCATTGCATCAGCATTAGTTGTCCATCTCAGACTGAAATCCTTATCTGTTTCACCACTCTTGGCACCTTCAGAGCTGAAATGAGACATCCCAAAGGCGAGCCTTTTTCTTGCAGAGTCTTAATTATCATTTTCTGCTTCTGACTGGCGACTTATGTATGTAAGCAGTAATAATGCCAGATAGCGTGTGTATTAATGTGTAATTAATGCCATTCCAGAGTCTACACCCCTGGAAGGGCATTAATTACACATTAACATATACTCTGTCGGGCATTATTGCACTTAAAGAATGGACTGTCTGTAAAATTGTTGTGTTTTACTTACTTATTTTTTTAAGTACTATATTATTTTTTATATATATTTTTGATGTAAAATAGTTCCTCTGCCTAATTTTTCAAACTTTCTGCAGTATATGTTAATGGTGTTGGAGGAAACATTTTACATCAAATATATATAAAAAAATATATAGCACTTAAAAAATAAATAAGTAAGTAAAACACAACAATTTTACAGAGAGCCCGTTCTCTCTCTCTCTCTCACTCTGTCTCTCATGCACAGTCTCTTCTGCTTTCACACACACAGTCTCCTCTAGTTTCATACTCTCATTCACTCACACAAGCATAAATCTTAACCACTTAGTACAAAAAATCTGGACAAAGCCAAAAATAAATGGGGGACAAATTTTAAGTATTACTCATAAACTTAGAATGACTGCGGTGGTGGTGCTGCGGTAGCGTTGTCACCTCACAGTTAGACGTTCCCATTCGATTCTCAGTTAGAGCATCTTCTGTGTAGCGATATGCATAAATGGGCATTCCTTCGTTGAAGGTTGTACGTTAGGCCCGGCAAGTCAGTACGTAAAAATCTACTGACAATCATTAGCGGACTAGAGTTCTGCTGTGGCGACCCCTAACCGGGAAAAGCCGAAAGACACAAACAAACAAATTCTTATAAACTTAGAAAGTTGCTAGAATAAAAGGTCTTGTATTACAAAACATTATCTGAAAGATATACAGCCTGAAACTGAAATGCCTACCATTATTCAGTGAATTCACTCTACACTTAATTGCCACAAAACTTCAGAAAACCACAATTTTTATTAGGAACAGACCAAAATATGAGGCAAAAACCTGGACATTCTGATATAATTTGGACAGTTGAGAGCTATACACACAAGGCCTCTCTCTCTCTCTCTCTTTCTCTCTCTCTCTATTTCACACATAGAGTCTCCTCTGCTTTTATACATGCATTCACTCAAACAAGACTGCTCTCACTCTACATCTCTCACACACACAGTCTCTTCTGCTTTCATAGATGCATTCACTCACACACGCAGACAGAAACAGAAACACACTCATACATATACAGACACACATGCACTTGTTTTCTGATTAGCGAGTGTAAAGTAATGGTGGTCGGTAGTTTTCTTCAGTCCAAGCTCCATGATAGCTTGATATGCTGCCGTGAAGCAGCGGACTCATTTTTCAGTACGCATTGCTTGAACGTTCTCCAACCGGGGTGCTGATGTACAGTTTGCCCATTTTCTAATGAACAGCAACCTTTTCTGAAAAAGGCTTCTATTACCTTTTCTATAACTTCTTGCTGTTTCAAAAATATTTCTTAGTTTTAAAACAAATTCTTTCTTCAGCATTGTTTATTCAGGTCTCATATAACATTTAGAGTCATTATTCCCAAGCAACTGTCTTAGAACATTGCACCAATGATGATAAATCTCCAAGAAAAGTTTTTAATTCAGTTTGCACAATTAGAATACATGACTATAAAACCCTCATTTGTGCCTCCAGATCATGATGTTTTTATATAAAACACTGTCATTCAACTATACCTCAGAACTACTTGCAACTAGACTTGACTGATCAGCACCACTTTATTTTGAAAACTCATGCTCTTGTATCCTTGCCAAATGTAACATCTTTTTATATACCACGATACCAGCATTATTTTTAATATAGCATTCCAGCAATAAGTTACTTGTAAAAATTCAGTAGTAACTGTTATGATGCAGTCAGTATTTCTCCAATAACAATTTAAGGATAGTTTGTTGTAATATTTATGTAGATACAATTTTAGAGATTCACTTTTACTTACCTTAATTTTGCCAAGTATCTGAAGTTTGATCAACATTTTATTTCACCAGATTATTTAAATATTTTTTTAACACAGCCATCCAGAAGCACAATCATAGGTTCATAGCTTCATAGGTAGGTACTAGGCTATCGGCCTAAGGGCCTATGTAAGCCTAGCCAGCAAGGTACCATAGCTTACGCCACCCAAGAAAGTTATTTTCCTGTGCCACTGTCCAGCAGAGACACAGAAGTGATCCCCGGGTGTATTTCCTATTTCCCATCCACTCATCAAGATTTTTCTTGAAGAGTGCTAATAAAGAACTTTGCTTGACGTAGATGGGTAGCTTGTTCCAGAGTATAGGAAGTCTCTGGGACAGGAATCTATCCCTCCAGCATGTCCTGTTTATTGTGGTAACAAGGTTTAGGTCCCTAGAGCATGTAGCTTGGAGGGATTGGTATTTCTTTAGGTGTAGCATGTCCAACAGCTCTGGGTTTGATATAGCTTTATATGTCAGACAGAGATCACCTCGGAGTAGGCAATATGCTACGGAGTAAAGCTGGAGTTTTTTGAGGTAGTCAGTGTAGGGCATTTGTTTGAAGCCAGTAATCCTCTTTGTGAGGTACTTCTGTGGCCTTTCCAGCTGCTGCAGATGTCTTGTGAGGTACATTCCAAAAGGGGCGTTGTACTCTATAATGGGTCTAATGAGTGATGAGTAGAGGAGAACAATGACCTCTTTTTTCCTGGATGAGAACCCTTTTTTGATGAGGTGTGCCACGTAGAAGGACTTCCTGACTACTATGGCGATGTGACTATCAAAGGAGAGACTACTGTCCACCTGGGTCCCAAGGGCTCTTATCACACATTCGGTGTTAAGTAGATTGCTGCCTATGTTGTAGTTCATGGGTACAGAGTTTTTACCAAAGGAGATGACACTGCACTTTTTGGCATTGAGCTTGAGGCCATGGCTCTGACACCAGGCATCTGTCTCAGTGAGGCCCTTCTGTAGGATGTCCACATCATTTGGGGACTTGACTATGGCTCCTAGTTTGCAGTCATCTGCGAACTTCATCAGCCAGAGGCCTTGTGTGTTAGCCTGTACTTCAGAGAAGTAGATACCCAACAGTAGAGGTCCCAGGACGGAACCCTGTGGCACTCCACTTGTCACTGCCTTGAGGTCAGATTTGGAGTCTGCAACTTTTACAGTGTGGGTTCTGTCAGTGAGCCAGTTGGCAACCCATCTTGTGACATAATGATTTATACCTAGTTTAGTGAGTTTAGCTATAATTCCAGAATGGGGGATGGTGTCAAAAGCCTTGGCAAGGTCAAGATAGGCTGTGTGAACCACCTTACCCTCATCCACGGCTTTGGTGACTGCCTCAAAGAAGTCGATCAGGCTCAGGAGGCATGATCTGCCTTTCACAAATCCAAACTGGGTGGGATCCAGAGTTTGGAGGTTACCAATGTCTATGTTTATGAGTTCCATGATGATATGTTCCATGGCCTTGCAGACCAGGCTCGTCAGGCTAATAGGTCAATAGTTCCCGGGATCAGTGGTGGCTCCCCCTTTGTGGAGTGGGATGACTGTTGCTGTGCACCATTCAGTGGGCACAAAGCCTGATGCAAGGCTATTATTGAACATGGTGCTTAAGTGGGGAGCCAGTATTTACCGCAGCATGAGTTCACTGCACTCATCCAAGCCTGTGATAAACTTCACTCTCTCTCTCTCTCTCTCTCTCTCTCTCTGTCTCCCTCTCTCTCTCTCTCTCTCTGAAGGTGCAATACTCCCAACTTGAGTTCAAAACAAAATAATAATTTAAAGTACATTTCTGTACATTACCACTGTGGTTTTCAGTAGCAGCTATCACATTTAGCTTTTATTTTCTACCAGATGTATGCTGTAGTCATTAACTCAAACAGAAGTTGTATTTTAATCTCACTTATCAGCTTTTTCCAAGCTTCAGAGAGAAACCATTCTGCTCTTCATTGAAAATACATTTTCTTTATTTCAGAAATATAAATAATAATTAGAAATAGAAATGCACTTCCTCAAAATTATTTTTAAAAATGATACACAATTTTAGAATCCGCAATACCTGGAATACAAATTAACTCAGTCCTCATATCTCTGTTTCTTTTTCATTGTCAGTTCTCACAGAGTGGGTTCTAGTCTTACTTTAGGGCTCTTGCTTTCTGCCTTTCATGTTAAAACAATGCAGGCTTTCTTCAACAGACACCTCATGAAGATCTCTCCAATAAATACTGCTTAAAAATATCCTACAGTACCTAAGTATCACAGAGCATTCCTTCGTTGAAGGTTGTACATTAGGCCTGGCAAGCCAGTACGTAAAAATCTACTGCCAATCATTAGCGGACCGGGGTTCCGCTGTGGCGACCCCTAACCAGGAAAAGCCGAAAGACACAAACAAACAAACCTAAGTATCACAGAGCAGTAAATGACTGCTTCAGTTCTCTTTCTGTAAGTTTTTCAGTGTATAATTAGTGGCAAGCTCTACTCTGACTGACACCATTGTCTTGGAATTTCTTGTCATCCACTATATACATCTCTATATCTACCTGTCTATCTATCTATCTTGTTTACCATCAAAATGTTGCATGTCAGTTATGTGACCTGGAAAGCCGAAAGGCAATTTTCTGAGGTGTGAAATATTTAATTTTAAAATGATGTATCCACAAGAGTAAACGCTAGTGTACATTCGCTCTTGTGGATGCATTATTTTGAATAGAGATCGCACTGTAGTGAGGATCACAAAATTTACCCTTTGCTTCACTGTAATGTGATCTCGGAGTTTGCATATATATGTAGTAGGGGGTGTGAGGGTGCAGGGGGCTTGCCCCCCTGAAAAACATGTGTTGAATGTCGCCAGATGGTGAGGTAAGTTTGAAAAATGTCAACAATTTGATTTTGAATTGTTGACATTTTTTGTTTCGTTATTTTGATCAGTGCTATCATCAATTTTGACAATGTTTTTTGAGTAAGTAATTACTCACAAAAAACATTTTCAAAATGTTGATAGTAAACCATCTATCTATCTATATAGATAGATAGATAGATAAATATGGATGTATATCCATAGATACTGAAAATTCACTGTATGGAAAGGTAACTGATTAAACACAACTGTTCAATCAGCAGCCTACCACAAATCAAACAAAAAATAAATAAATAAAAGTTAAAACATTGTCTTTTTGCAGGCAGGCAAGCCTCCTTACACCCCTCACACCCCCTGCTAATAATATATACCAGCTTCAGTTTTACAGTACAGTTGGAAGAGGGCACATTTCCTGATCCCCACTATACCTCAGTCTCACACAGAAAAAAGTGATACTTTAAATCAGCTGTCCTGGCTTTTTCCCAGTTGACAACTGGAATATTTGAACAACTGTCTTTAACCCATGTATTTATCTGTCTCTGTCTTTCGTGGTGTGTGTGTGTGTGTGTGTGTGTGTGTATATACACACACACACACACACGCACACACACACACACACACACACACACACACACACACACACACACACACACACACACACACACACACACATATATATATATATATATATATATATATATATATATATATATACACACATACATATGTATGTATATATAGATAAACCAATTAATAAAAACTAGATGAAAAACCTATCCAAGCTGAAGTTTTTACTGTGTGATACCTTAAACCTCCAGTTATAGAGACCCATGGGATGTATGCAAATGAACCCTTAAGGACATCAAGCATTTCAGCTATATGGCTTCCAAATATCCATGTGTTTTTACTTTTTCTTTTTAAGTTGTGGATACATTCAGACCAATAAAGCCAAACCTCACTAGCTGTGGACATTCATGATGTCCTTAAGGGCTCATTTGCATATATCCTATGAGCCTCTATTTCAGAAGGTTTAAGGTATCACACAATGAAAACTCCAGCTTGACTAGGTTTTTCTTGAAGTTTATATATAGGTATACTTTAACTAATCTAAACATCCAAATATCAATATTATTAAGTTGTGTCAAACTGACCCAAAAGAATGAAACTACGTGTAGAACCGAGCAGTCTAGATCGATAGTAAAACATGAGACAGATGATGGTAATAAACAAAAATTAGGCTTACTTTGCTTTTAAATGTGGAGAAAGAATGGGTTGCTTGGCTGGATTTTGTTTTAGTGATAATACACCATTACACCTGCAGAAAATATCATGCCTCATAAACATAATACTAGTAATGTTATCCCTATGGGAAGTAATCTGCTGAAGTGGATTGAATGCTTTCTATTGCTGTTCTGTAGCATGACTAGA
Organism: Protopterus annectens; assembly: GCF_019279795.1. NCBI lineage: Eukaryota > Metazoa > Chordata > Ceratodontiformes > Protopteridae > Protopterus > Protopterus annectens. The sequence continues at coordinate 475,438,469 of NC_056742.1, forward strand.
AAATTGTGAGGTGAAATAGCAGTAAAAATTATAGGATGATACTCCCAGGGAATAATAAAAACATTTTATTTCCTTTTTATTGAATTTAAAAGCAGCTGCAATATGAACATTATTGTCAAAATTTATCTGCACTATGCTTGCTTTTAACATTGATCACATGCTGTTTTAAATATTGTTAATGTTTTCTATGTGATATATTCATGGATTCAAATTGGTTTAACTAATGTATTGAATGAGACTTGTACTTATTAAATTCTGTTGAAGTCTAGGATTAAATCACTTAATCCACAACAAATGCTTTTTTATAGCGAGTGAATGTTTAATACAATAGTTGGAGTTCCTTTTTAGAACTGTACTACTGTTCAAAGTTAAAGCAATTCCCTGTCCCAGAAAAAAAATTAAAACAAAATATTTCATACTTGTATCTACCATATTAGGTGGTAGTCCCCTAAATACAGAAAATGTAATAAGGGATCTGGGGACCCAAATAAATAGTAATCTCTCCTTTGATAATCATATTGCCAAGGTGGTTAGAAAATCCTTCTATGTGGCCCACCTAATCACAAAAATGTTCTCATCTAGAACAAAAGAGGTTATTGTGCCTCTTTACTCATCACTCATTAGACCCATCATAGAATACAATGCCCCATTTGGGATGTACCTTACAAGACACCTGCAACAGCTGGAAAGACCACAAAAGTATCTCACCAAGAGGATTACTGGCCTCAAACAGATGCCCTATGCAGCCCGACTCAAGAAACTCCAGCTGTACTCGGTTGCATACCGCTTACTCAGAGGTGATCTCTGCCTGACATACAAGGCCATGTCCAACCCAGAATTGATGGACATGCTCCACCTAATAAAAAACAAATCCCGGAGAGCCACACACTCTAGAGATATAAACCTCACCACAACGATAAATAGGACATGCTGGAGGGATAGATTCCTATCCCAGAGACTCCCCAATGCTTTGGAATAGGATTCCAATATACATCAAGCAGAGCCCCTCACTAACACTCTTCAAGAGAAACCTTGACGGGTGGATTGGAAACAGAAAATTTACCCCAGGGATCACTGCAGTGGCTCTGCTGGACAGTGGCGCAGGGAACTAATGGCTCTGCTGGACAGAGGCACAGGGAACTAATCTAAGGGGGTGGTGAAAGCCAACACATTCTGGCTAGGCTTATAAATGGCCTTGGGCAGATAGCCTAGTACTTACCTATGAACCTATAAAACAATAAAATCCAATGTTAACCGTCATTGAACTACAGTAAAATATCAAAAAAGGAAATTAAAAAATTCACCTCATCTCAAAAGAATTCACAAAGAATTACATTTGAAACAATCTAAAAACCTAAAAGAAATGTAGCTTCATAGAGGAACCACTTGCCCCCTCCACCTTTGAAAATAAAATACAATAAAATTAGGACTGAATATCATATAACAAATATAAAAAATCAAACCCACAAAGTCAAAGAACTGTTCACCAATACTATGATCTAAAGACAAGTTGTTGCAGGAGAAATACCTGCAAAAAATCTTAAGTTTACATTATAAATCATAAACCATATTCTAGTATATAGTATGCATTATTTTCCAAATAAAGACAACTGATTCCAGAGGTCAGTACATTACAATGCAATAAAATACATAAATTTAAAAAAAAAAACCCTGTATGTAAAACATTACTCATGTCTCTTAAAATACATGCTGTAAAACAAACTTTCACATATCATAAATCTTTCTATAATCCGTGATCTTTACTGAGGAGCTCAGCTACTTCAATTCTCCAGTCTACCATCTTGCAAAACATGTTGATGAAGCCATGGACATACCATGCTAACAAATGAATGTATACTTCTCCCAGAAATAAACTTCCTTCCCAGCCTAATTCCAGAAATACTGAATCTCAACAGAAAAACATTTCCCTTGCCCAAAATAATAGTAATAATTATTAATATCAGTCAAAAATAGAGACACAAATAATTCTTGTCACCCTTCTAAGAAATTTCTGAAACCCATTTTGAGTGAATCACCCCCAATGTAAAGCCCCCTCTCTCTCCCCAAAAGCAATCCCTCCAAACAATCGAAAAAAAAAAACAATAAGCTCATAAAATACCCTATGAATGACTGTATGATGAGTAACTTATCACTGAGTTCATGTGACTACTAACTTCTGCTAGAGTTAGTTCAGTTCTCCAGAACAAATAGTAGAAGATCAGAGCCCACTAGCATGAATGGGAAACCTCTCCAACCCACACACACACACACACACACACACACACACACACACACACGCACACACACGCACACACACACACACACACACATGAAGTTATTTCCCTAATGGTGATATACTTTCTGTTGGTTTTTTTTTTAATGGAGCATAAATATTAATTTTTATTCTGTGCATTACTCTGAAATAATACACACACACACACACACACACACACACACACACACACACACACACACACACACACACACACACACACACACACACATATATATTTATGCATTTGTGTATATGTGATTTATAAAGTACAACATCACAAGTGACACATGAGGAAAACTCAGAATAAGTAAAAGAACATGTAAAATACTTGGCAATAGTTTATACCTTAGCATTAAAGCACTCGTATTTATTTCATAATGTTGAAACCGCTGTGGTACAGCGGTAGCATTGTCGCCTCACAGCAAGAGGTTCTCCCATTCAATTCTCGGCTGGAGCACCTTCTGTGTGGAGTCTACATGTCCTCCCCGTGGTCGAGCAGCATTCAAAAGACATGCATGAATGGGCATGCCTTCATTGAAGGTTGGGCATAAGGCTGGCACCTCGGCACTGTAAAAATCGACTGCCAATCATTAGCGCACCAGAGTTCCGCTGTGGCGACCCCTAACCAGGAAATGCCAAAAGAAAAACAACAACATTTATTTGATAATGTGGGGATTCAAAGAGTTTGGAAAGCAGTGCCACCTTTGCTTCACATGTGCACTTTTGGCAGTTGGCTAGTAATAGTGGTATGCAGGCTTTGTTTACAATTACTCCTCTCCGGTGTTATCATTATTTGTCATTAGTGATAATTGAATCATAAAAATGTAAAGTCATCAAAGAAGCACAGACATCACTGACTCCAAATTAACATTATTGTCTTCTTCTGATATGTTCACAAACAACAACAGTAAGACATGAAAATATCTCAAATTTCTGAATGTTGTTGATAGTATTTTACAATATTATAACACTATCATACATTAATGATATAATAGCTATTTTTGTATATACACCCATACACATTTTGTTATAGAGGTAGAGAAAAGAGAAGGATGAACCACAGACTGGAAAGAAACTGTCATAAACAATACCTCTACGATATTAACTCACCATTTTCCTGAGTATTTCAACACAAAGGCACTATCTGGTCTCATGAACAAATGTTCAAATAAATGGTATGAAGCGGGTCTTTTTATAAACACATTTTCATGAAATTCCAGTTGCAATGTAAAACCTGTGTGGATTAATTTAATTATAATGGAATCATCATGGATTATGAAGGAGAAATCAAATACACTAGAGTCATATTATCAGTATTCTAACACCCCTTCTCAGTGTATAAACAGTCTTAATTAGAAAGTGGTTCTCTTGGGGCCTAAGGCAGAGACAACAAGCAGCCCTGTAAGCCATAATTGCTACAATTATATTATATACTTGGTTATTTGTGTTTCATGTGTTTCTTTGCCCTTTTTATTTTTCCTCCTTCACTGTAATGCTACCTTTCCTTACTGTTTCTAAAAGTTTCTTTTTCTCCCTCTGTATATGGGTTTTTGTGAAGAACACACATGCTTTTATTACTCTTCCCTGAACTGTGTCTGTCCAGTTTTTATACCTGTATAACTAAATCTTCAAAAGTACAGATAAAACTCTAAATGCCATTATTTTTTTTCTTCTGTATTCTCCTGTACGGCTGACCATCAGCTCCCTCCAAGTTCTGTTCTCATTGACTGAGTCTACCAGACCCACCATAGCCTCCATGGGCTCATCATGATCCTAGTTAGGTGATGGCTGGGAATCTAATAGGAGTTATCACGTTGAAGATGGTAAGGAAGCTGCATGACAGGTAAATCACCTTCAGAAATAAAACATGAGTTGCCTATTGCATACCCCTCCTCTAAACACTTGAGCAGCACTCAGAGTGGGCATCATCAGAGACACATACCCTCTGATGGGTGCATGCATGATGTAAATACTATAAATAGTCCTTGCCCCGTACAGAGGGAATGGACAGAGTTATTACAATTGTTGAGATGGCCAGCAGGTGTAAGATCTCCAGCATGTGTGGGAGGGCTTTATATAATTCAGTCTGACTTTCCAGAAACCTTGTCATTTTTTTCATACTTGTGTTGCAGTCCTGCTGCATATAATATTGTTTTTTTTAGAAAAACAAATACTTCTTTAAAGAAAACGGAGAGTTCTTGGAGTACAGTTGCTAAGGTTGTGGGTTCTGAATTGCTGGGTAAATCACAGTACAGAAAAAAAATAATCTTATAAGTTAGTAAGATAATGAATATTAGTGTAAAATGGCAGCTTCTATGTCAGCTGTAAGAACCTTAAATATTTGCTTCCATTCATTTATTATTACCATTAAGAGTAATGGAATTGTTTTGGAATATGTTAACATTTTAAGAAAAAAAAAATGACCAGACATTTCTGATTGTCTTGATGTTTTCAGGAATTATGGAGATACAGCTTATTTTGCACATTTGATCTTAAGATGTGTAGCTTAGTGAAGACTTGAACAGTCGTGTGGTAAAATCACAGCCTTGATTAATGATTTCATATAACGTGACCTGATCAATGACACTAAATGTCATTTCAGTTTGCAAGTCACCTAAATTTCAACCTAACATGGTAAAAAAATCGCCATATGTATGTATCTGGCTTCAGTCCAAGTGGATGATTTCTATCCTCTGCTCTGCTCTGTATTTCAGAGTGAACATTGCCCTTCTCTACTAAAATATGACACAAGTATAGCATTTGTACAGAACCTGATTCCGATTGCTTCTTTTCACCTACATTTTTATTTCTTCGTTCAATTTTAAACAGCTAGTTACACAGTATTACTCTTAAACACACATTATTAGTTTTCCTGTTTGAAATTAATGATTTTAAAGTGGACTTTGATTTTTGTTGCAACATTGACACATTATTTGTCAAGGACTGTATTACTTTTAGTCACAACAAAAGTTTTTGTATTTTTGATGATGGTCAAGTTGATGTGGTATTAACAACCAATGAGCAAGTAACATGTTGTAATGTTCTATCTGAAGATGAAGTTAATGTGAATGATATAGGGGTTTTTGATAATGTATTGTTTTTAGGTGCTGACTTTTCCAATAAGGATGTTAGCAATAGTACATTGATCAAGAGAGTTGAAGCTACTAGCTTAGATGTCAACAATATACTTGACATTTTTACTAATGAGAATGTTTGGTTGGATAGTGTTGGAGAGGGTGGGAATGGCGTGGGGTCAGACTCATCTATCTGTAACACCCTTGACACGACACCCTCCATGAAACATGAGATTGTAAGGGACAAGGGATTTACGATTTACAACTATACTGACCTAACTATTAGTGAAACTTATTTTGAACTGTTCAGTAAAGGCATAAATTTTGTGCCAAATTATAGGTTGGACATTACACAAGTTTTAATTAATTTAAAACTTTATATGAGAAAGTTGAACCTTCAGTTGTATTTTTCTACGGTTAGACCAGGGGAAGCTACACACAGTAACGAAGTAGTATCTATGGCAATCAAAAGAAAGAGTACGTTCATACCACCTCCCAATGTAGAAATCTATGCATTAGAACAGTTAGTCGAATATGACTTCAGGAGAATTTGTTCTCAAAAGTCTAATGTTGAAGACAATTTGACCAATGGAGAAAGAATGGTTCTAAAGGATTTTATTTCATCAAAACAGTACAGATGTATGAGGCCGGACAAGGGAGGGGGTATGGTCATTATGCATGGTATGGACTACAGTTGTCACATGATGAAAATACTAGGTGATGAAAGTACATACGTTAGAGTTTCAACCAATGAGGTCAATAGGGCATATCAGAAGATTGATATGTTTTTATTGGATGCGTTATATCAGGGGGTGATCAACGAGGTTGAATTTGATTACCTAACGGTTAAATTCCCTAGGATGCCAAAATTGTTTGGAATACCAAAAGTACACAAGGGGACGGAACATCTTCAATTTCGGCCTATAGTGTCAGCTAAGGGGTCGAAGACTGAACCGCTTGCTGCTTTTGTGGATCATTTTTGTAAAAAAGCATTAAATGATGCGGGGCACATTCTTAAAGATTCATGGCATTGCCTTGAGAGGCTTAGGGAAGTAGAGTATATGAATGAAAACACTTTTGGGTTCTTAACTATTGATGTTATCAACCTCTTCTCAGTGATCCCACATGGGCTGGGATTAAAGTTGTTTTATAACAGTTTATTGGTAAGTCCTAATTTTGATATGGAGAGGATTGAAATATGTCATGATTTGATGGAGCTCATTTTGAGCAACAACTATATACAATTTGATGGGGAAATGTACCAACAATTAACCGGGGTAGCGATGGGAGCTCGCTGTGCTCCAGAGTATGCTAATTTAGTTCTTTTGGCATGGGAGAGAAAAAACATTTTTGAATCTAGATTTCAGGACAATATTTTGTTGTATAGCAGGTTTTTAGATGACTTGCTAATTTTGTGGAAAGGAAACGAGGAAAGTGTGGTGGATTTTGTTTTGTACTTAAACAACACCACTGATTTTCTCAGGTTCACATACAATTGGAGTATGAATTCTGCAAATTATTTGGATATTACTATCTCTAAATCTGAAATGGGCCTAGTGAGTACTATTTATAGGAAACCAAGCTATTCGAATTCCATGCTACACTACACGAGTTGCCATCCGTTTCATCAGAGGAAGGGAGTAGTGAAGGGCCAGATGGTCCATTTGTCCAGGCTCATAAGTGATGATGAGCTATTCAGGAAAGAAATATTTACATTAATAGGGATGTTTCTCAAGAGGGGGTATCCTTTGACATTGTTAACTAGTATTAAAAGAGAAATTTATAGAAAAAGAAAGAGCAAATATATTCCCATTTTAAAAGCTAGAGGACATGAATCAACAGCCCCTGAGTTGAATAACAACACCAACATGGGGTTGGATGTTTCAAAGTTTGTACTCAAATACAATGACAAGGCTCCTGAACTATGTGCAAGTCTTAGGAGTTTATGGGAATATTTTCTGAGTAAGGACACAAAAATGGTTTTGGGTAAGGCCCCTGTTATTGTTTTTGGTAGGGGCAAAAACCTGAAAGATATGTTAGAAAAGGAAGGCAATGGGTATGTGAGATCTCGAATGGGTAAGTGTGGGTGTTGCAAAGGATGTAGATATATTGCAGAGGGAACATACCTTTGTGTAGCAGGATTCAAGCGCACAATTGCTAGTCCATGCTTGTGTAATTGTAATACTAGGAATTGTGTTTATATTGCTTCTTGTATGTCATGTGAAGCCTTTTATGTTGACATGACTACAAGAAGTCTTAAGGAAAGAATAAGAGAACACAACAGTTCCATTAGGAGAAAGGATGAACACAACGCTTTGTATTTGCACACAAAGGGTTGTAGTAACTTCAATAAGTTTCTATTTTTTATTGTGGATAGAGTGAAATCTAATGTCAAATGTGACATCAGTAATAGTGTTGCATTGCTTGAGATGGAATGGCAGATCAGGTTGAATGCCACGAGGTTTCCTGGTCTTAATGAGTATATCTCATTGAAACCTCAGTTGAAACATAGAGCCTATGCGATTTAAGTGATTTTAATAATATGAATATATATTAGTTGTCTTTCCATACATACACATATAGATGTTTTTATGTTGTATGAACAATAGTTATGAACGGGTTAATTTATCGCGTACAACAAAATTTCAAAATTTTATTGTTTTGTATGTGTTTATACTATTACAAATTTTAGTATGAGGTTGTTATAAAGTTTTTTATTAATCATTGTTAGAGGTACTATGTTAATAAAATTTTTTTTGTATACATATAGGTTGATTGTGATAAATTATACTACAATTAGAATATCTTGGACAGACATTTTATTATAAAGTGAACGTTCATTGGTTGTGACCATTGTTTTGAATTTAATGAACTTAATTAGTTATATCAATTGATTAATTAGTTTAGGTTCATTGAGGGTAATGGATATTTAAATGTTGCGAAGCTGGGTGTGTTTGTATGACTCTGATGAAGCCAGTTTCACTGGGGAAAGCGCTCAGTCGGTGTGCTTTGGATTAAAGTTTTTTATTTCTATATGTTCCAGTTTCTGTGCCTTTGTTGCTCTACGCAGTGGTCAATGTGTTTTGGTTCTGTTTGAAAAGGACAGCATCATTATGCCTTCTAGTAAAGATACTGATTATATAAGTTTGTCAGCATAATGTCCTGGAGAAATCAATCTTTTTGTGCAAATAGACTTAGCAAAAAGAAACACTAAGGTGATTAGATACCCCATTTTAATTTTAATTATTTTTGTAGTTGTTGCACAAGCTTCATTGTTTAATAAATCAGCTAAATGAGAATGTCTCAAAATATTAGACTTATTTGTAAACCTTGCAAGTAGCAATTACTGTTACAGAAAGTCAAAGGAACCGAAAGCTTCCAACTTTCCATAAGGAAGTATTACAACTGCATTGGTGCTCTTAATGAAAGTGTGCAGAAAATGCTGCTGTAACAATCCTAATAACAATTCTTTTCAGTACTCCTGCCCAGGCCAACAAATTTATAAATCGAGTAAAACAATGATCTCTAAATTGTCTTAATCCACATGCATCATGGATCTCTGCTTCTACAATCCCTTTCAAAAAAGGCACAAAGGTAAGATTCTGTATAACTAGATGGTAAGGTCTAATATGAGCACTTCGTACTACTTGTAACCCTACAATACCAGTACCAAACGCCAGTGACTTTTTTTCTACACAAAGGATTTATCATCATGAAATGCACATAATGCATCATCTCATAAACATCCACTGGATCAGAAATATTAGTGCTTTTTTCTACCATATATCAGTTAGAGCTTTTATTTCCCTGACTGTGTGTTGCTACAAGTCCTCTGACTTTTCCACCAAACTGGGTAAAGCAGCATTTCATGTTTTGGTCTGTCATTAATGCATGAATTAACTCAGCCTCATACAGCTTCAACCGTCCAACCTATCCATTAAGTAAGAATGTAACTCTGTGACACCGAATGTCATTCTGTTTAAAACTAGGATCGGCCTACTTGTTTGCATCACTAGCTCATGCAATTGAACATATATTATTATCATTATTATTTAATTGAACATATATTATTATCATTATTATTTAATTGCACATATATTATTATCATTACTATTTAATTGCACATATATTATTATCATTATTATTTAATTGAACATATATTATTATCATTACTATTTAATTGAACATATAGTATTATCATTACTATTTAATTGTAGGTAGGAGGACTGGACATAATGGCTGTTTGGCAGATGTTACTATATCACTGAACTATGATCTGGATAAACAGCATAAATAATACAGTAATAAAGGAAAACAGGTACAAAATAAAAGAAACATTTTTGCATTAAGTAAGTATTAATGCCTAACCGAGTGTCCATGACAAGGAAGCAATGAACCACCCAGGAGTATTTTGTGGCATGATGCGACAGGCAAACAACTTTTTAATTTTTTAAAGATTTCCCCAACAGGGGAATTCAATAAAGTTTACACAGTCATTTATCACCTTGTGTGGATCACAGAGCAAAGCGCACGTTCGCACAAAAAGTTTTAGACTCAGTAAGTGCCATGTAGAGGTGCACACCCCCGTGCAAACCAGTTACACACTGAGGTATGCTAATTACAACATAAGCAGCTGAATTGCATGCTAATCAACCAATCCAACACAGTCAAGCTATTCAATAAACTATAAAACATCTGTGTTGACTCTGTGCTGCTTTGTCTTGCATATTCCAAAACTTTTAGAATACAGCCACGGAAAGGAGTATACATGGACAGAACCATGTCAACTGCTGCATTTACAGGGTAAGTCTTGAACCTGGGGTGTATTATATAACAGTAGGAATGAGTGACATACCTTTGTTTCACACTACTAGAGCAACATATCCTTGTTTGTGTCATAACAGTAACTCATCTTTGCTTCCCTACCCACAAAAGAACAGTCTATCCTTGTTTGTGCCATAACAGTAACCCAGTTTCTCCCCCACCCACAAAAAAACAGGAACATGACACACGTTGCTAGCAAACCATCATTGAAATGCTAAAAGTTCTATCAAAGACCTGTCTCTGAAACATTTGTATATATTTATCACACAGCATTCCATTATCATGTATTGGCAACCATATGCACTTCTGAAATGGCTTGACAAACATCCCCATGCTATCAGTACACTTCTAACTAATGCATACAGATAAAACTGTAAAAGCCATTGCTTCAGATTTTTCTAAAATACATTCCAGCATATGCAGTATGCAGCTGAACACATGGAAGTGCACCTTCTGAAGTGCAATACTCCTCTGTGCAGATATATCCTAAAGTAATAGCTCATCTTCACTCTTCTCCACACAAATAAGTCTCCTCACCATTAGTTTGGCTAGCTACACAGTTGCCTTTTTATATGGCATAGATTCAGGGCTGTCAGCATGGTGAAGATGCAAATGAGGTGTGAACTCATTAAAATTGCTAAATCCTAAACAAGTGGATCCAGGTAAGGATGCAAACATTGTGCAGCCACTCTCTCATTGTTTGGTTGTCATAGATTGCAACTGTGACTGATTAATGTTTGGGATAAGGAAAACTGAACAGCACTGCAGGCTGCCTTACTTCCAGTGAGTGTGTCAAGTTACATCTACAAAGTGTTAGATATAAGGTTGGAAATGAAGGTAAACAGTGTATAAGTCACAGGTTCTTTTCCTTCACATCCAGCCAGCCCTTCACTTTTTGGCAACTACATATGATATTATTTCCACTTAATGTCCTCACAGATTTTTGCCTCAGATTACTTCTCAGATAAATGAATAATGGCCAGCAAACACAGAAATGGAAGACAGAGCTGTAGATTTCCAGGAAATAATCAAGACAAGTTATGTGATTACTAGGTGCACTACATCCAAAAGTAATACATATACAGATAACACTTGTATAGTTTGATATCACTGCAGATGCTGTTGCAGTTGGCTGTGTGCATATTGGCTTACGTTCCTTGCTGCAAAGCTGTTTGCATGGCAAAGAGAGATAAGGCACCCATCCTGTGTTTTGAAGGTGCATTGGAGTGACAGTTCAAATATAGAAGTATCATCTGGCCAGACAGGACCCAAACAGCCAAAACCGGAAACCGGGTGCATTCAGTTAATACTACTAGGCATTGTGCAAACCCAATAAGTGACAGTGAGCTGCAGTTAACAGTGAGACCTTAAGAATGATTAGTAAAATAGGAATTGTCATGTAACTAATCCTGTGGCAACAGGTGTTAAGTGTAGGGCTGGAGTACAGATGGTCTTGGGTTCTAGTACAAGGTGTGCAACCTTTATTTTACTGTTGTGACTGCAGTTTATAGTAATGAACTGCAACATAGGAAAGTGTTTTCTCAACCTTATTGTGCCAACAGGTGTAAATGTAGAACTGCCATACACATGGTCCTGGTTTCACATACAGTACATTCCATATACTTTTACTGTTGTTCCACTTCCCATTATACTCACCCTCACTTATAACACTTGACACAGTGTAGCTGACATTAATTATATATGTGAGAGCTGAGGCACTAGCATTGTGTCAGTTATGTATTAATTTATCTATGTATTATCACATTTATTCTTAAATCTATGACTCTGGGTATAATGTGTACTATATTCCAGTAAGTATATTTCTGCTATTTGGATTGCCACGGCCTTCACAGTTGTCTAACGTACATACACAGCTGCCTGTACTTTCAATAACCTTGAATTTGCTTTGCTTGCTATTGCTGCGCTCTGCTTACCACTGTGCAAACATGGTGCTTGGCAGTGCATACCTCTGAGCACTGTGTTTGCACGATGGTAAGTGGAGCACAACATTTTCAAACAGTGTACATGAGCCCCGTAAACATGATGACTGGAACTGGCAGTAAACCATCACTCTCCATTGTTCTAGATCTATGGCAGACATGGCAGGTGTTTTAAGGAAGCTGTCAGGTTTAGGGCACAGAGTTGGGTTGTCCAGGAGGCCAAGATTTCTTATTGGACTCCTAGTTAAGAACCACAGTGCTAAGCTTCTGCAAGGAGACTATTCTGGCTCCCAGTATTAGTTGGAAGCTTGGGATAGTTTATCCCAGGCTGTAACTAGTGCCACCAGTATCCCTCGCACTGGTGAACAATGTAGGCATCACTACAATGACTTCCAGAGGAGGAAGATGGACACTCTCAACCTTTGGATCAGGGAATTTAGGACTGTGGACAACCCACACCTGTGTAAGTATCAACTACAGAGAGTTTTTGTAAGACTTAAAACTTGAATATAGGCAAGATTGGTATTCATAATGTGAATAATTTGATGAACAGAGAGACTCCAGTCAGTAAAACCAATTTAATCCACAAAAGGTTAGTGCTTTCATCCAACCACAATAGTTTGAACTTCTTCAGACAAATCAATAAAATCACATGACCATATTTATACAAATCCATTAAACAATTAGTAATAAACTCTAATTAATTCAATTGGCAACTTGTGCTTAAAGGGACAACAGTATAATAACACATGTAATACCAGAAATATATGTTAGGTGTTAAAGATTCTAATCAAGGGTATAAAATAACCATAAAATACAATATTAAATACATTGTCTAAGTTTTAGCATACATATTTCATCTTATGTAAATATGGTCATGTGATTTTATTGATTTGTCTGAAGAAGTTCAAACTGTTGTGGTTGGGCAAAAGCACTAACCTTTTGTGGTTTAAATTGTTTTGGCTGACTGGGGTCTCTCTGTTGTTCAAATTATTCACAGTTTTGGTTCTTTTCGTGTTACTAGTTGGTATTCATAATGGTATTATTTTCTGTTCTGATTTTTTTCCACAGCTGCACATGATTGTGAGGTAAATGTCTGAACCCATCAGGCTAGATTGGTGAGGATGAAGGAACCATATGGTATGGATAGCTTTTTTTTGGTATTTTATAGAGCTGTATCAAACTGAGCATGCATATGTCAACTGTAAAAGCAAGTATGCATGCATTACTCTGTAGCATAAACTAAGAGTACAATGTTACACTTTAGTCAGAGGTTGTGGGTTCAAATACTACACTTCACAGCTATACAGTACTGTTACTTCTGCAATTTATATTTAAATTAAATTAGAATATGTACGCCAGTGCCACAAATGCCCTGCTGTAAAGTGTAATCTGTATAATTGTAACATGCATATGTGTAAAATATGCACTTGTCAAGGAGTACCTGCTGCAACCTGTATAGTGTGCATCTGTTAGGAGCTGTTAGTCTTAAAAGTTATCTGTTAGGAGTTGGTAGTCTTAAAGTAAAAGTTAATATAGTCACTTAATTGTATCAACGTATTGCATGTCACATATGAAAGTACTACTCTTATCCCTTTTTTGCTCTCACCCCAGCCCTTATCTTCTCTTTTTTAATTTTATGTATGTATTTATTTATTTATTTTATTATGTGTCATCAAAATGTGTCCATGTCATCCATGTGCATCACATCACTAAATGCTCCACAGCACAGCAGGGAGGCCTGCCCTACCTCCACTGTCTCCAGCACCATTGCCCAGCATGTAAGGGAGCCAATCTGGCAGCACTGCATCTGCTGACCCTATACTACCTGCCCCCTCAGGTAGTCTTGCCTCATAGGCTAGTCCAGTGGGACTGTCCAGGAGCAGTGGCAGAGGTGGTAATTTTATTACCTTTGCTGAATTGCCAGGGATGGTACATAGGGTTGTCAGCCAAACCGCTGGTGCATGCCTACTCTCGCTGGAGATGCTGCTCCCTTATTTTACATAATACCAGAAGGAGGAGATGCATATGTCAGGCACTCCAGACAGTGGTGGAGTGAGGTGACAGTGATGACAGTCACCCAGATTGACAACCATGAGTTTGGGATGTCTCCACTCTCACCCCATTCATGGTGTCCCCCATCCTTTTGTGTCCATCACCATCCCTGTCTCTTGTCTTGTTTGTCTTGTCTGTCTGCAAAAATATATATATATATCCATTTTGCACGTGTCTTCTTGACACACTTGTTTTGGTCAAATTGGCTATGCAACATGATTGCATTGTAGTCACCTATCTCTCTGGAGGTGATAGTCCAAACTGAATTGATATTTTGCAGACATGGTCACTTCATACTGTTAAAGAAATGGATAGTTATGGTTGTTTCCTACCTCCCTCATGCACATTCCTGCCCTGCTTTCCCTTTGTTCTTCCTCCCAGCTTGCTTCCCATTTCAACACTGTCCTGTCTTTGCCATTGCTTTTCTTTAATGCAGTATTGCATGATGGGGTGCATCATACACTAGCATAATGCAAAAGTAGTTAATAGTATTAAATACAGCTGTATTAGAACCCAGTACCATCTGGCCAGAAAAAGGAATGTATCACTGCATTAACTGCATTAACATGTGCTGCCACAGAGTCAAGTTAAGTGGTAGGTCAATTCCAGAGACTCATTACTAACTGTCAGACTTTGTTCATCCCCCAGCTTGCTCCCCATTTCACCACTTTCCTATCTACCCCATTTTAATACCTTTAATCTGGATAAAAAACAGAATTACACACACACTTAAGTAGTAGAAAAAGTAAGATCCCTTCAGTTTATGGGCTCCATGCTTCTGAGGAGGTGCGCACTGTCCACCATGCACAGCTACAGTGAGTGGTGGCAAAATGCTGAGGTTACCTCTATGGAATGCTGCTTAGCCCCTTTTTGCTATTCCAATACACAGCAACACATCTTGTCTAAACAGTACATGTCATTGCATTATCACTCTGTTATGAAAAGTATTTTAAAGCATTAGATTTGCCTGTACTTGAACCCAGTACTATGTGAGTCTAAAAAAGGAATGTATCTATGTATTAACATGTGTTGCCACAGAGCCAGTAAAGCAACAGGTATATTTCATAGACTCAGTACTAACTGTCAGGCTTTAGCAATGTGGCTTGCATTTGTGCGCTGCTTACCTACGTGCAAACATGTGTATCTCGAATGCGCATCCACTTTGTTAACCATCACACAAAAATGCTGCTTGGTGTGCTATGGAAATGTACTTATTATGATGTATTACTGCTGTTTATTGCCCATTTCCTGTGTATGACATGAAATTACATGTGTAAACATTACAAACTGAGGGTCTTATCTAACAATATGTCATAAACTTACAATACATCCATCTGTTGACAACCATCAAACACTGCAACTCTGGTGTCTCAGTACTTTTTCCATATATATATCAACCACAGTACAAAATGTAATAATAAATGTTGTGAGCTATGCAATGCACACCAATCTGTTAGCATGCATGACTACGACTATTGACCCATATGCCTAAAAACACTTATCTGCAAGGCTAGGGAAGGAATCAACAGGGACATAGGTTTCCTTCAACATATTTGACCCTCCCCATTTTGCTTTTGCCAAGGATAGATCTTGCTTATTGGGCCTTAAGGACTTCTTGGATACTGATCCCCACAGACTCGGATGAGGGATAACAGGACATACTGCCTCTCTTGACTTATCCAAGGTGTTTGACACTATCCCCAATTAATGTGTCATAGTGAAGAACTCCCATATGGGAATTAAGCCATACAGTAGTACAGGGATAGGCAACTAGCTCACTAACATAATACAGACTCTCAAAATTGAGGACTGCACCCCTACCAAAATCCAATTACTATTAGAATACCACAAGTATCTGTGCTGGGCCCCTGACTGTTTGCAGACTGTTTGCAAACTACTTCCCTGAAGTGCATTCAATGCTAGAGGGTCTGGCCTTTACCAAGTTTGTAGATGACTGGTAACTGGATGCACTAATATAGAGTCTCCCACTGATGACAAAATATTACAGAAAGGACTGCAATACACAAATGATCCGTGCCAAACTCATGGACGAACCCTTCAAACATACAATGGCTCATTGTCCCCTTTGGTAATTAAATGCCCCTGCTAGTTATGATATACATAGCACCCCTCCAAGCTCAAGCACAGTGTTGTGAGACATGGGAACACATGTTGATAGCAGTGTACACTTTAATCATTATTCATCCATAGTGGTGACACACACATTCTGCATTGTGCATATCATATATATTGACATCACATCCAAGACTAGGGTGATCATACCTGTGCTGTACTCTACCTTTATCAGATCACTAATTGAGTACAATGCTCCCTTCTGTCTTTACCTCACCAAACACCTGCAGCAACTAGAGAAAACTCAGGGTTTGGCCTGGGAGACTCCAGGGCCTCCAAACATGACATACATGGAAAGACTTAAAAAAATAACTGTCAATTGTACTTAGTATCATGCAGGCTGCTGAGAGGTGACCTATGCCTGCCCTACAGAGCAGTCTCACACCCTGCCTTACTGGAAATGCTGCACATATGCAAATCAAATGGGACAAGAATAACTTGGCCCAGGGTTCTCAACATAGCTTGTGACATAAACAGAACATTCAATGGAGAAAGATATATCCCCCAATGACTCACACTACTCTGTAATAGGCTCTCATTATGTGTAAGTCAGTGCTGCTCAATGACTCTGTTCATGTACAACATTGACTACTAGTGGAGTGATTGTAAAGTAACCTCTGGGGTAGCACCTATGTCCCTCATGGACAGGGCCAGTTGGTGTTGCTCACAAAATCGCTCTGCTAACAATGACTATCCAACTATGCTCAGTAAGAGTACTTGTGTTTTTACACAGCTAGGCTTCTAAAAACCATAGGGTCATTAAGCTAGTAGCCTACTATGTACATATGAAGCTATGAGACTTTGCAGATCTCCCAGCATTTTGTCTCCCACATAGCCTGCTGATGTCATCTACTTGTAAGTTCACCTACAGTCTTGTAAAAGTTAGACTTGTGCCATGATGCTTGAGTAATGTACTGTGTTCTATAGTCTGTGTACTTAGATAGGTAGGGGGTCTATTCTTGCTGCAATCAACTCTGTGTGTGCGTGAACTGTTACTTGATATTACAGAGAGCATCTTACACCAGCATGTGGGACAATGTTATATTCTTCTCAACAGACACTGCTGATGTCATCAACTATAAAGTGTTGTCTGAGACACTCCATGTCAGACTTGAGCTGTGGCGCTTGCGTAAAGTACTGTGTTCTGTAGTCTGTGCACTTAGGTAGGGGCTCTATTCTCACTGCTGTTAACTGAGTTTTGTGTGTGTGTGTGTGTGTGTGTGTGTGTGTGTGTGTGTGTGTGTGTGTGTGTGTGTGTGTGTGTGTGTGTGTGTGTGTGTGTGTGTGTGTGTGTGTGTGGACTTGCTTGACATTAGAATGAGCATTTTACAACAGCATGTGGGACACTGTTATATTCTCCTCAACTAACACTGCTGATGTCATCAGCTATAACGTGACATCTGAGACACTTCAAGTTGGACTTGAGCTGTGGCTCTTGTGTAAAGTACTGTGTTTTATAGTCTATGCCCTTAGATAGGTAGGGGTTGTATTCTCACTGCAGTTAAGTGTGTGTGTGTGTGTGTGTGTGTGTGTGTGTGTGTGTGTGTGTGTGTGTGTGTGTGTGTGTGTGTGTGTGCACTTGCTTGACATTAGAGACAGCATTTTACAACAGCATGTGGGATGCTGTTATATTCTCAACAGACACTGCTGATGTCATCAGCTATAAAATGTCTGAGACACCCCAAGTCAGACTTGTGCAGTGGTGCTTGCATAAATTACTTTGTTCTGTAGTCTATGTACTTAGGTAGGGGTTGTATTCTCATCAGTCAAGTGTGTGTGTGTGTGTGTGTGTGTGTGTGTGTGTGTGTGTGTGTGTGTGTGTGTGTGTGTGTGTGTGTGTGTGCACTTGCTTGACAACAGAGATGCAGAGGGAGCAGTTTACAGCAGCATGTGGGACATTGCTTTTACCATCTTCCTCTCAATAGACTCTGCCAATTTGTGGATGTGCAGTATACATATCAGGGCAGTGTCAGAGATGTCCAGTAGTACAGGCACAAGTCACCTCATCCTTTCCAATACAGATGCCAGGAACAGTGCTTTCAAGATATCTACATACATTATGGCATGGTTTCTAAGACCTGTATTTTCTCTGTGTGAAAATCTCTGGCCTGACTCTGAGGTGCACAACATAGTCTTTCCATACCACTGTGAACACTTGGTTGAAGTTCATATTGCTATCTATGTGTGTTCTCAAATCTTGCACCACTAATTTCAGCAAAGGGGGGAGTGTTGGCAATGGTGTATTTACCAGGAAATTACACTTTGCATAAGGCACAAATCCTGATACATTCTGTATTTATCAGTAGACCATGTGACTTTGGCACCAATCATTTGTGTGTGTTAAGCCCTGTTTTACTACAGTCACATCATTGATGGACTCAGTGATTGCAACCAATATGCATGAATCAGCAAACTTGGTAAACTGCAGGTCATATTTTGTAGCCTAGACTATTGAAAAATAGATTCCAAACAGTATTGGACTCAGCGCAGATCCTTGGGGTACAGCATTGGTGACAGCTGCAATGGTAGAGGTTGATTTACCAACATTCAGAGTATATAGTCTGTCAGTGAGGACATTGTTTAACCATCTACTCATGTAAGTTTTAATCCCCAGCTGGTAAGAGTTTGTCAATGATACCCGGTTAGGGGGATTGTGTCCAAACCCTAAGACATATCAAGATAGGCAGTATGCACTGTGTTACCTTCATGCAGGCCTATCACACAGAAACAATGGGCTGTGACAACATCACAGATCTCCTATAGCATGACTCAGAACATTCGCCTACCTGACATAGTGTGATATGCACTTCAACACACCATCCAGATGGACTATGCTCCTGTAGAAGGGTGCACATCAAAATGCATCCATCTGAGCAGGCTGGGACAGTACCTGATGCATGCATGTATAGACACATCCTGACTCTCTTCATCTGTGAGGTAGACCAACAAGTCATCATGAACCCTCTCTAAATGGACACTAGTAATAGCTCAGCTGTGTGCAACTGACATGTGAATTTTGATGCTACACCTATGTCTGTAACATAGGGAGATGTCAAAAAGCATCATTTGGAATTTGAAAAGGCCAAAGCAGTTGACAGGTGTCCACAGTGAGGTATTCACTCTGCAATGACAGATGTGGTCGTCAACACTTTTATCACCAAGTGGGTAGGCGTGGCATCTAAATATGTAGAAATGTCTGAAGTGACCTATATCATGTGTTCAGTGATCAAGTGTGTGTACATCAGAGTTGTCTGCTAGGCCCTTTCCTGTCCATGATTGAAACCACAGATGTCAAGAATGACATACAAATCCTGTGTCCTAACAGTTGTCTGCAGGACTACAGCTTGTGGGCAATCATTGACTCCAACTGTGATATTGGTATAATACAGACAGTAGATTGCTGCCACAGTCATTACAACACATGAGATGAAAAAAAACATGTGAGGATTTGTTTCATTATGGAAACAAATACACAAGTCAAGGATGACGTAGACATCACACCCTATCAACAGACCAGTTGTTATGTGGGTTGTGTCCTGGATATATGATAAGTGGAATGAGCACCAGCATGTGTCCATGGTGGTGATTACCCCTTGTATGTTACACAACTACTGAGTATGTGCAGGACATCCACATGACAAGCCATAATACCTTCATAATTCACAGCCTTCATGACACCAATACCTGAGTGCAATGCACCCTTCCAAATATCTCTTTATACACATCTTCCAGTTATGTGTAACTGAAGTGTACCACCTTTGTTACTGTGAGCTGTCACACATCTATTTGTGCATACCTAGGTATTAGTTTTGTTGCATAAACATTAAAGTCTGCTGGCATGGAACCCCCATCAATTCATGCATTTTCCACATTTCTTTCCTTCTCATCTGATCCTTCACCTTGTAGTCTTTCTTTTGTTTTTTAGCACTTTCAGTTGCTGTTTGACTTTTATCTACTTCTGGTTTAATTTCCATTCCTACTTGACACCGGTACACTTCTGCTAAACTAACCTGGGAACTCATCTTAGAGTTGTTCTCTACATGTTTTAAAACTTTCATTATGTTTGGATGTTATGAGGTCAGCAGGTATGCATGCAGTCCCACAACTGCAGATCTATACATGCAATCAGTTTTGACAAGGCCCATATCTCCTACAGAATGGGGAATATACAATATTGGTATACACTGATTTTTATAAATCATTTGATAAGCATGAAGCATCCTTCTTGTTTTCCTGTCTAACTGATCCAACACCTTTTGGGGCCAGTCAATCACTCCAAAGCTGTAAGTTAGGACAGGAAGAGCAAATTGGTTTATAACTTGGGCCTAGCTCCTATAAGTCAGCACTGTTTTCAGTATTAATTTTAGTCTAAGTTTTTTTTTCACATTTGTCATTTTTTATTGTTGATCCTTCATCAGTTCCCAAATATTTAAACATTCCCTCTTGCACAAGTTCCTTAATATCACATTTCTGTCCCAGGCTGATGTTTTCTTGGTACTGTAGCTTTCCTGCTCTAAAGGTTGCTTTTGCACAGTTATCAAGACCAAATGACATTTTTATATCATCTGAAAAACTTTTGATCACTTCCAGTTTTGCTTTCAGCTCCTCATCTGTTGAGCTATACAGTTTTAAATCATCCATAAAAAGAAGATGAAAAGTCTTTACATTCGGTTGTTTTCTGGGAGCCAAATTGCACCCACATGACCTAATCTGGCAGCTTAATCGGTTAAGGACAAGACAGAAGAGCAGTGGTGATAACGAGTCACCTGGAATATCCTCTTTGAATTTTTATCCCTAGAATAATAATTTGTCCTTTATCATGGCTTAACTGCAAAGTAGTTTGCCACTGTTTCATGGTCGCTGTAATATAATCAATCAGTGTAGGGTGTATCTTATACATTGTTAAGCACTCTTTTATCCATGAATGTGGGATACTATCAAATCCTTTTTTGTAGTCTATCCATGTCATACTTAAATTATTCCCCTTTTTACAGTTCTCCATTATGACTTTATTTAACAAGAAAGGATCCTTTGTTCCCTATGACTTTCTTTTGTTACCTTTTTGTTCTATTGCCATGACTGACTTTTCTTCTAAATGACTATAAACTGTGTCAGCATCAATTCCAGTGTATAATTTATATGTCATCAGAAGGCAAGTTACTGGTCCTTAGTTTTTAGGATAGCTTGCAGGTTCACTGTTAAGGAGGAGTATTATTTTTCCTGTTGTTAACAAGGTTGTTGTCTGTTTTGGGTACAGATAGAACTAGTTCTTGCTTATGGCTAAATCTTTATTAAAGATGTTAATACTTTTTGCCAGAAATTAGGTACCGCATCTAGGCCTGGGGTTTTTTAATTAGGAGCTTTTCTGAACTTTTCAGTCTCTCTGGCCATTACTTCATCCCATTTCATATCCTGTACATTTGAACTTCTTAATCATTCTTTTACTTATTCTATCCATTCAGCATAATTATTATGTTCCACGGGATCTTTATAGATTTTTGTCCAAAATGTATCTATTTCTTATTTTTTGGTGGTGTTTCAATTTATTTTTCCTTGTTTCCCAATTCTCTACAAAACTTTTTTGTGACATCAATAAATTGCTTGTTTTGTACGTTTCCTGTGCATTTATCTGTATATTTTCAAAATTTTTCTGCCTCTGCTGATATTTTTTGTATATTATTTGTGTTATTGCGTGATATATCCTGATCTGTTCTGATGCTGCACATTGCTTTTATAACGTCTGTCTTTCTGAGTAATTTTGTTGATCTGTTCCCTCTTCTATACTCTTCTAACAGTGACACTTCCTGCCTTAATTGCTTTATTTTTCTCAGTTCGATGCTTCCATGGTGGCATTTTGATTTCTCCCCTTCCTTTCCCTTACTGTCCTGTGTTTTTGTGATCAGGCTTTTCCTGTTATAAATTTAGCTGCACAGTAACATATCTTATGTAGAGAGCTGATTATCTTAACTAATTTAGACCAGGGTAGTTCAGATAATCAAATTGATCAGATAATCAAACATATTGAATCAGATAAAAAACTTCTAAAATCTTGTTTTTTTCTGCATGCAGGAAATACACTTTTCTAACATTCACTGATTCTAGTGGTCAATAAAGAATATTTTTCACACACGAGCAGGCTACAAGCTCAGAAAACATGTCCAAATAGATATGTATAATGTTTACATATTCAGACTTTATGATTTTTTTCCTACCCAAAAACTTTGGAAGGTTGGGTTCAGATAACTGATGTTTTGGATAACTGACGCTCAGGTAATGGACTCCCTACTTTACTTCTGTTACAGCACATGAATCTCTATGAACAGTCCTAATTACTATATTCATTTGTTTTATCAAACTTCTAACTTTTTGTGTTTTATTGACTTTCTGTAATCTTTCTTTCATTGATCTTAATATGTCTGTCCATCTCTATTAAATGTAGCAACTCTTCTCTTAGATCATTTACTTCTAAACTGAGGGCAAATTCTTTGTTCTCCATTTCCTGCAGGCAAACGTATCTTTATATGGCAACTGATCAGATGTTTCCTACTCCACTGGTTTTTCCTTAATTTAGGGATCCATTGCGCTAGCCTGCAGTGATGTTATCAGAGTTGGATCATTTACACTAAGTCCTTCACTTCACAGGCACTCCATAACCTCAGTTTATATTTCTTTAACTTCTCCATTACTACTCCTACTTTTCCTTTTTGTATTCTTATTTTTTTGTATTGTATAATGTTCCATATCCAGGTGCCTTTGCCTGTATTTCTCATCAAATATCATTGGTGCTGCTCATTTTTATTGATTAGTTTTGCTTTCTCCTTTGCATAAATATTGCATCATATTAGATTTTTTTTTCTTCCCATGTCCATATTTCTTCTTTAGATGTCTCATGATCCTCCTGTTTCTCCTTACTTGGGAAACTTGTTGTTCCATCATGCTATGATATAGCCTGTGTCAGACTTTCTGCACTAAACAATTCACTTTGCAGGTATTCCATAACTTCAGCTTCTATATTTTTAACTTTTACTTTACTAATCTTCTCTTTTCTATTCCCTTTTTGCATTCTTATTTTTTATTGCAAAATTTTTCATATCTGGATGCCTTTGCCTGTATTTCTCTATGAATATCTTTGGGGGTGCTTTTTGTATTAATTTGGTTTTCCCATTTGCATAAATATTGTGCCACATCAGATCTCTCTTTCTTTCCCATGTCCATATTTCTTTTTTATACCTTCCAAAAATCTCTAGATTTTGTTCTTTATATTTGCACTTCCTCAGTCACTTCTTTTTCAAACAGCCCAAGGTTTTGGTCTATATAATGTTTTTCATAAACCTGTTTTATTAATGAATACAAATTTTTATTTGAAGCTTCTGACAATTTTTCTAGTGCAAGCATTTTTCTTTCCTATAATTTCTTTTTTAATCTTTTTCTATATCATATGTCTAGAAATTCTGTGCTATATTCCACTCTATCATCTTTATGGCTCTTTTTTGGCCTATCATTTTTTGTGATTTTTGCGGACTATTACTTCCTTCTATAAGAGGGGGCCATACTCTCTTTGACCCCTGCCTAGTGCCACTGTAGGAATGTTTCTGTGTCGTGAGGATTCTATACTGTTATTTTTTCCTGTCCTGGCAACAGTGCACCTACCGGAATTGGGCAATTTTTATCCTGGGTGGTATGCACCCAGCTATCTTTTTTTATTTTTTTAACCTACTTCTGTCCATGACATATGCTATATAAAATACAGTCTATATATCAGTGTGGTCTTGGTAAGATTTTGTGAAAAACTGGGTTCACCTTGTGAAGGTACTCACAAAGACTTGAGGATGAATTCAATTTCAGCACTACTACTCTCCTTTACTTGTTGATTTATCATCTGTCCATTTAGACTCCCTGAGATTCACCCATGAGTGTTCTGTGACATGATGCAATAGGCAAACAACCTTCTGACCACTGAGAGGTCTGTTATTTCACTGGTGACCTGTACATTGCCACTCTGATTGGAGAATGAAGTTTCTCCAGTAAGGTGTTAATGTATAGGTTTTGCCAACTGACAAACGAGTCCACCACTTCACGGCAGCATATTAAGTTGCTGTGAAGCTCAGACTGTAAGTGTGGTAATGAACCCCATTATTTTGCTGTTTAGCAAGTGTAAAACTAAAAAAAAAATATAAAGGAAAAAAATAGAAAAGCGTTTGTGTTTGTGTGTGTGTTTGTGTGTGTGTGTGTGTGTGTGTGTGTGTGTGTGTGTGTGTGTGTGTGTGTGTGTGTGTGTGTGTGTGTGTGTGTGTGTGTGTGTGTGTGTGTGTGTGTGTGTGTGTGTGTGTGTGTGTGTGTGTGAATGTGTATGAGTTTGTGTTTTTATCTGTGTGTGTGTGCATCCGTACTTGCATGCATGGAAGTGGAAGTATGTGTGTAGCTCATGAAATATTGATAAAACTTAAAATATTGATGTAAAAAAGGCTCAAAAATAGAGACAGATTTTAAATATTGCTCCTATAGAATTAGAAAGTTGTTATAATAGCATGGTTTATGTTAAGATGCATTCTCTGATGGATATGACGTGTATACCTCCAATTGTCCCTGATTTTCAGGGACACCCTTGATTTTGAATCAAATTTTAGCTCTGCCTCCCTTAATCCCTGGGAACTTTTGGAGAGAAGGTGGTGAATTACAGTTAATAAACAATGACAATAAATAGAATTACAAGTTTGTCCAGCTGAGCTGATAGCACTTTTTCAGTATATATCTATATATATATATATATATATATATATACACACACATATATATATATATATATATATATATATATATATATATATATATATATATAGATAGATAGATACTAGCATTTCAAAAATGCCCCTGATTACTTCTGGATTTATCCTTGATTCTGTTGAGAATTGTCCTTGATTAGTTGACAGCTATGATAAAAATAGTAAGAAAAAGAATTCTATAAAGAAGGTTTTTTTAAATGCGAAAAAAACTTAGTATGCAATCTTTCAAGTCATATTTTGACTGAGACTGAACTTAATGTGTTGAGCAAAGGACTTTCTTTTGTTCCAACTACTGTTTCTGACTATACTGATGTAATTTTTGACATCAAAAGATTTACCAGGAATTTGATGTTAAAGTTTATTTATAATGATAGGAATGTTTCTTCAGTATGTTTGAATTCTGGTAATGATTTAATGTATAAAAAGCCTAGCTATTTTGTACCTAAAATGAATCCTCTTATTAATGCTTTTGAGCAACTTTGTGTACAGGATGTATATGATTCAAATTTTATAAAGGATGAGACTAGTTTATTTCGACACAATGCTAATTTAAACTATAGAGAGAGAGAGAGAGAGAGGCCCTCAGAAATTTAGAAACTAATCCCAACATCATTGCCCGTCCAGCGGATAAGCGGGGTCCACTGGTTGTTTTTGATAAGTCTGTTTATGATGCAAAGATGCTTGATATGTTAAGTAATGATTCTTTCTATATGACAATCACATTAACTCAAGTTATAACCAGATGTCCAGATTATGTTGAAGTGTTTGTTGGAATTAGGTTTAATAACTGACCATTTATTTGAATATTTTTCTGTTAACAAACCTACTGTTCCTTTGATACAAGGTCTACCAAAAATGCACAAACATAGGGTAGATCCACCCCTGAGACTTATTGCCTCAGGTAGGAATTGGAACACAGAGACGATGTCCATTTATGTTGAAAAGAATATTAGACTAATATTAGATGATATAAAACATATTCTTAAGGATACTGAGCATTTTTTAGGTGATTTATATAATTTTACACTGGAGAATGATCCTGTGGATTGTATGTTTATAACTATGGATGTGGTCTCACTTTTTACAATTATTCCTAATTTAGATGGTATTTTGAATGTACAGCATTTTCTTAGTACCTATTCTTCTTTTGGTAATCAGAAAATTGAGTTGATAGTTAGGTTGTTGGAAATAATTTTGGAACATAATATTTTTGTTTTTGGCCAACGTTACTATAAGCAATGCAATGGCGTCGCTATGGGCACTTTGTGTGCCAATAGCTATGCCAATGCTGTTATGGTGGCTTGAGAAGAACAGTACATATTGAAGGGACCATATAGAGAGTTTGTTTTATTTTACAGAAGATTTGTTGATGATCTTTTTATTTTGTGGGGCAGTACCTATGAACGTTTTATTGAGTTTCATACTTATTTGAATAATACCACTCATTTTCTACGTTTTACTTACAAGCTTTCTATGTCTGAAATAGATTTTTTGGAAGTGAAGATGATTAATGAAGGTGATGGTGAGATTTTCACCAAGTTGTATAGGAAAGATTGTTATGTGAACCAACTTTTACAAAGGGGCAGCTTACATCCACCCCATATTTTTAAGAATGTGGTTCAGAATCAAGTATACAGGGCGTTCAGATTGAATGTTAGAGATGTTGATTTTAGAGAACAAGTAGGTGTAGCAGTTCAACACTTACAGGAGAGGGGGTTACAAATACCAATTTATTCAACATAATGTTTCAGCAGTTGTGCAGAACAGGGAGACTAGGGCCCTTCCGTATTTTTCTGATTGAGATGTAAGGGAAAGGAAGTGTAGACTGAATGATAAAAATTATTTTGGGACTAAATTAAAAGTTCCTTTATGTTATACCTTTGATGTTAATAAATATGTAGGTATCATTAAAAAAACACTGGGGTATATTGACTACAGATGCAGCAGAAGCTAGTTTTATAGATTCAGAACCTACTTTTATGTTTAGGAACAACAAGTCGTTAAGGAGAAGACTTTGTTATTCAAAAGCTTCTAACCATAATGAGACTTTTAAGGGTACTTTTCCTTGTGGCAGCTGTAGATATTGTGAGTATTTAGATGTTAGTAATAGTTTCTATCATCCTGATCAGAGAAAGACTTATAGATTCAATGTTACAGCTACTTGTAA